>NW_026899198.1:600000-770909 GCF_033153095.1 Gastrolobium bilobum
ATTTCTGGTTGTATGATTTAAGTGGGTCACGTGACCTGCAGAAGCTGAGCCCTGATTGTTTCGAATTGGCTGGGCTGTTTGATTAAGCCCACTCCACCCAACCCCAAACCCATCTTGGACCCCAGCCACGTTTCTCATCGCCAACACACTCGTCTCCTTCGTCTTCTTCTCCGTCAACGTAGGTGATTTGTGCAACCGCTTCGTTCGATAGCTTTCCACGACGTCCACCTTCAAGCTACTTTTCAAATTTTCGCCTGAGGTGACACGCAAATTAGGATTTGTTCGCATGTTAGCCCCTGTTGCTGTTTGTGTTGCCTTCGTGTTGTCCATCGTTTCCTTCATCATCGTCTTCCACATTTCAGGATTTTTTTCCATCTTCGATTCAGTTTTTGACGGTTCTGCTCCTACTTCCTCATGGCAACTACTAAAATCTGGTTGAAATCGTTTTAGTAGCGCCGTAACAAATTCCCACCAAGAGGCACTCACATATATCCCGCTCCAGCACCACCACCAAGCACTAGCTTGACCTTTCATCAATTTCGCAACTCGAGGAAGCCTCTCTGTTTCAGGTATTTCAAACGTTTCAAAGTACTGCACAACCTTGGTTAGCCATCCATAGGCTTCTTCTCCTTCAAACTCTGGTAACTCCAATTTGTTCTCACAAACCATAGAACCATAAAGTTCTCCATCATTCCTACAGATTGGATCTCCCTGTTGCCGCTCGGATCGTCTTCCTCGCGAACCCCTATTTAGTTTAGAAACGTTCTGTAAAATCTCATCGAGGAGCCTCATTATCTCTATGTGGGTCTCCTCCGCTTTTCTCATCTTCTCCAAACTCTCAAATCTGTTTTCCATTTTTTTTTTTTAATAACTAGGTTCAAAGCACCCGGATCGGAGTGCTCTGATACCAATTGATAGGACTAGATTAGAGATGCAGCAAAATAACTAATAAGACAGAGTATTTTGGCCCAGGAGGAACACCTTCTGGATTTTCTATATATTGATAAGCTGAAATTACAAGCAATAGTAATGAAAATAACAAAGACTCAAGTTACTACAATGGAGGTTTTCCTATCATATACGAAGACAGAAAATGTAAAGAAAGAAAGATACAATTCAACACATTCGAGAGGTGCTGATTCTCTCCCAATCTGGTTTCCCAGCCCAAGAAGTCCCAAATTCCAATCCCCCTTCTCCACACCTCTACACCCCTTTTATTCCTTCTAACAACCTTGCCACCTCAGCAATTCTTCTAGAATATCTAACTAACAAACTTGTCATACTCCAATAATCCTCTGTTACTCAACTTACATATATCTATATATACTTACATGTATATGCCTATCAGATTCCCAAGGATTTTAGAGCGTGGATACCATGTAGTAATCTGTGTTTTTCATATTTACATTGGAATAAGAATTACACTTTAAATAGGATACAAGATGAGACCAAAAGAGGAACTTCTAAACTACTTTCTGTCCCTATAATTAAGTGTTGGAGATATATAAAATCATTAATGTAGCCTTACCCAACAGCTTAAAGCTTTTGGGTTGAATTGGTTCTTTACATGGTATCAAAGTTTGGTTGTCACGGGTTCGACCCTCACTGCAGCTCATTTAATTAATAATTAGTCAAGTTTTGTGGAGTTTCTTAGCATAGGTAGGTGGGCCTTTGCATTGTCCACCCTTTAAGCCCAGTGGGCTCTCATGTAAAGGGGCATGTTGGAGATATATAAAATCATTAATGTAGCCTTATCCAACAGCTTAAGCTTTTGGGTTGAATTGGTTCTTACATTAAGGGTTAATGATATCTACACCATAAATACAGAATGAATATGACTAGTCAAAATCTCTCAAACATGAAAATAACCCCACCCATACATGGAAATAATCGTGTATAATGAGATTCAAACAAAACCAGTGGTGGAGACATCAAGTGGAGTTTGGTGTGTTGTTTACACGTGTTCCTTTTTGACATAAATTAGTTGACAAATTACTCATTTTTATTAAATTTGTGGGAGTCTTGAATGATGTTTTGATTATCTTATATTATAAATAAGGGGAAAATATAAAAAAATTGAATGCTTTGTTTCTGATTAATCTTATAGGTTTGTTGAATGAGCACAAGATATAATATTATAAAAACACAATTTTCAAACTTAGAAGAAAAAAGGAATCTATTTGATTGACAAACAAGTATATAATAGTTTAGGGTCAACTTTGGCATATCCTAGGCAAACGAAGGAATTTAAACAGCTTGTATGCTTGCTTTATTTTTCTCTGTGGAATATGTAATAGCTGCTTGTATGTCATGCTTACTACACTAGAATAGAATTTAAATGTAGGATTCTGTGTTAGGAGTATGTTGTGTACCTTACTTACTATTGCTCAAACTGCCCAATCACTTCAGGTTTCTTTTTCTGCCCATTGATATGCTTAATAATGACAATTGGGAACTCTGCTATCATACTTGGACTTTGGGTAGCACATGTTGTTTGGACATATTACTGCGTCGTGAGGTGCTTTCCTTGACTGCCACTCTTTCAAGTTTTTGCTCATTGATCTATCCATTTATCATAAACTTGTAATTACATTCTCATAGTGATTTCCCTAACGGACAGAGCTAAACAATTAGGGCCTATTCTGAAGCTTGTTATCTGCATATCTGTACTACCGGTGCTGTTGATTTCATGGCCGATGATTGGTATTGTTGGAAGTATTGTAGGTGGAGCAGCCTATGGATATCTTTCACCAATATTTGCTACTTTTGAAGCTGTAGAGGAAGGAAAAGATGACAAACTTTTCCACTGTTTTATTGTATGTTTTAATTTTTGTTGTTAAAATGCTTGTTGTTTCTGTAATCCTGTTGTTATTCATTACATAAAGTTTCATATTAAATCTTCAGGATGGTACATGGAGCACTATTGAAAGGAGCTGCATGGTTGTCAGGGATGTAAAAGATGTTTGTTTCTATTCTTACTTTTCGGTTATGGATGACCTGCGGCAAAAGGGACCTCCTCATAGAAACTACTATGAGATCAGGTTTTGTCATTGTTTGCCTTACTGTGTTAGTTTATTTCTATGTTATCATGTCAAGCATGCATTGCAATTTGTTGTACTTGGATACAGATCCAAATTTTTGTTTCAGGTAAACAGTTGGCTGTTAGTTTTTTGCTCCTACTTTGGCTTGTGTGATGAATATGAACCTTTTAATCTAGTTGTATTTTGTGTTTTTAAAGATATTTTTGATTGAAAGGATTACTTAATCTTAATACTCATGTCAATCATGTTTAAAGGGCAGAAGACATTGATAATTTGGTACTGGATAGAATCTTTAAGAATGACAATTCTTTTCATGGTAGATAAAGAGGATAAGAAAGAACAAACTATGCATAATAGAGTATTATATTGATATATGGCGTGTAATGATGTCATACAAAAGGCAAAGCACCAACCCCTGTTTATACTTGTTAGAATGTATATATTAAGTTGTGTTAGTTTGTCCCATATCACGTAAATAGGGCCCAAACTCATGTATCTTATTATTATAAATATAGCTTTTGTGTGGTCATACTTGATACAAAATCCCTTAAATTCAAGTTGGTACCAGAGCTTACGTTTTGGGGAAGCCTGCTTCTGCAAAACCCTAATTCCGCTAGGCTCACTGCCTAGCCATCAACCACTGTCTGGTTGACGTCCAATCATATCCAGTAGTCGACTACTGTCAATCCTCCGCCGCCGGCAACCTTTTTGGCAAACTTCTCAATGATTGGGACTGCCTCCTTAGGGCAGTTCGTTCTGTCCTGGCCATCAGAGCTTCGATGCTCCCACCCGAACTGGTCAACCATTGCTGTCCAGATGCACGCATGGATGCGCCTCCCTCAGAGGTCTAGCCACAGAACCGATTGCGGCTGGGGGTCCTCTTTTGTGGGGGTTTCTTAACCTCTTTGGTGTTTTTCATCCTTTTTATTTGTGTTTTGCAGGTCCGTTTTTTATCCTATCTTCTCAGATCTGTGACCCACTATAATGGGAGATTACAACCTTGCCTCATACTGCAGTGGTTGTGGTCATAACATACCTTGTTGTTCTTTTTGTCATAAATTGGGACATAATGAGGAATATTACAGAGCGAAACATAAACCTGCCTCCTTTGCTCTTGCAACAACATCCTCAGCTTTTATTATGGCTATTCCAAGTGCCAAGTGTGAAGTTTTTCTTCACTTTAAGGCTTCCTCATGAACTGATAATCCTATTGCTTGCATCTCTCAACCATATCTTGAACCGTGGATAATTGACTCTAGTGCTTGCAATCATCTCTGTGGTAATAAAGATTTTTTCACCTTTCTTACAATTATAATGTATGAATGTATTGTATTCAATTGTATAAAACTGTACAAGAGTCCTCTATTTAAAGAGGTTAAATGACCTAATGGGCTAAGCCCAAATAACCTTCTAGAATAATAAACTAATAATAAAAAAAAGGGCCGACCCAGTTCAAATACCCACTTCGTGAGTGTCTGGGGAAGGGAATACTCTAGGCAGTCTTTCCCCTGCTTTTTGCAGAGAGGCTGATTCGAACCCAAACTAATATTATTTCTAACACTCCTCCTCAAGTTGGTGCGTATATATCATAAGCACCCAACTTGTTACATATATGATCTATTCGGTGACCTCTAAGAGCCTTGGTGAAAACATCTGCAAGTTGATCACTGGAATTGACAAATGCTGTCTCGATCTCGCCTGACTTAATCTTCTCTTTAACAAAGTGACAATCAATTTCTATATGTTTAGTCCTCTCATGAAAGACTGGGTTAGAGGATATGTGCAATGCGGCTTGATTGTCACAAATGAGTTTCATGGGCCGTTGTTCACAGAGATGTAATTCCTTAAGCAATTGCTTTAGCCAGATGAGCTCACAGGTCGCATTTCCCATGGCCCGATATTCTGCCTCTGCACTTGATCTGGCAACCACAGTTTGCTTCTTACTCTTCCAAGAGATCAAATTTCCTCCAAGGAGAACACAATACCCCGAGGTGGATCGTCTGTCTGAAGGAGAACCTGCCCAGTCAGCATCTAAATAGCTAGACACTTCTGCATTCCCCTTATTAGTGTATAATAAACCTCTTCCTGGTGCCTTTTTGATATATCGAAGAATCCTGATAACTGCATCCCAATGGAGTCACAAGGAGAGTCAAGGAATTGACTTGCCACACTAACTGAAAAAGAGATGTCTGGTCTTGTCACAGTAAGATAGTTCAACTTTCCAACTAGTCGGCGGTAACGACCAAGGTATTGGCTCCCCCTGTCCAGGTAATAACTTATATTAGGATCCATAGGTGTATCAATGGGTTTACATCCCAACATACCGGTCTCATCTAAGATATCCAGTGCATACTTCCTCTGACAAATGGAAATGCCCTTCCTAGACTGTGCTACTTCGACTCCTAAGAATTATCGAAGTCTGCCAAGATCTTTAGTCTGAAACTGATTGAATAAGTACTTCTTTAACTGATCAATCCCAGCTTGATCGCTGCCAGTAATAATGATGTCATCAACATAGACCAGGAGATAGATGCGCTGGCCAGAAGAGCTATGCCGATAGAAGACAGAATGATCCGCTTTACTTCGGGTTAAACCGAAGGATTGAACAGCAGAACTGAAGCGACTAAACCAGGCCCGAGGAGACTGCTTCAGGCCATATAAAGATTTACGAAGCTTGCATACCATGCTAGAACTCTCCCCCTCAGCAACAAAACCTGGTGGTTGCTCCATATATACTTCCTCTTGCAAGTCACCATGTAAGAATGCATTTTTGATATCAAATTGTAGAAGAGGCCATTGATGAATGGCAGCAAGTGCAAGAAATAGGCGAACAGATGCCATCTTGGCAACAGGAGAAAAAGTATCCCCATAGTCAAGACCAAATATCTGAGTGTATCCCTTGGCCACCAAACGAGCTTTGAGGCGATCAACAGTGCCATCAGGACCAACTTTGACAGTGAATACCATCGACAACCGACAACCGACAACTGGCTTTTCAGGAGTAGCATGAACAAGATCCCATGTGCCACTGGAGTGAAGTGCTTGCATTTCATCAATCATTGCTTGACGCCAACCCGGATGAGAGAGTGCTTCAACTGTGGTTTTAGGAATAGAAATAGACGAAATACTAGAAACAAAAGTAAAATGTAGTGAAGAAAGTCTATCATAACTCAAGAAACTATAAAGTGGATGAGGGTTACGAGTGGATCGAATACCTTTGCGAAGGGCAATGAGAGTAATCTCTGATGGAGGATCCGGAGGGGAAGTGTCGACAGCAGCAGGCGGTGAGTCAGTAAGGGTCAAATCCGCTGGAGGCGCATGCTGACGACGCTGATAGGAGAGAAAAGGACGGTTCGCAGGGATGGAGGCAAGGGGCTGCTCCTCCGGGATAGAGTCTCCTGCAACTGGTAAAGACAAATCAAGAAAAGGAATAGGAAGAACTTGATCAACTTGTGTTATCTGAGATGGGATAGAATGAAAAGGTTGTTGATCAAGGAAAGTGATATCAGCCGAGACAATATAACGCTTGAGATCAGGAGAGTAGCAACGATACCCCTTTTGGAAACGAGTATATCCAAGGAAAATACACTTGAAGGCTTTGGATGTTAATTTATCTTTTCCTGGAGTAAGATTATGAACAAAGCAGGTACATCCAAATACATGTGGAGGTAGAGGATAGGAAGGTGCTCCTGGAAATAAAACACTAAGTGGAACTTCGTTATTGAGTACGGAAGAAGGCATGCGATTGATGAGAAAGCAAGAGGTGATTATAGCATCTGCCCAAAAACGAAGTGGAACATTCATAGGAATTAGTAGGGTACGAGCAGTTTCAACCAGATGCCGATTCTTACGTTCGGCCACTCCATTTTGTTGTGGAGTGTGTGGACAAGTAGTCTGGTGTAACGTCCCACGTTTCTCCAAAAAATTAGAAAACTCAAGAGACACATATTCTTTTGCATTATCACTGCGCAAAATTTGAATAGAAGCACCAAATTGAGTATTTATCTCGGCACAAATTTTTTGATAAATTGAAAATAATTCAGAACGATTTTTCATTAAATAAACCCAAGTGCAACGACAGAAATCATCAATAAAGGTGACAAAATACTGAAAACCCAAAACAGACATTGTTCAACTCGGACCCCAAATATCAGAATAAACAATAGAAAAAGGAGCATCAGCTCTTTTATTGACTCTATTAGCAAAGGAGGAGCGAGTGTGCTTTCCTTGCTGACAAGAATGACAGTTTAAAGACTTAAGACTGGATAAAAAGGGAACCATATGCCGAATCTTGGAGAGGCTTGGATGACCCAGACGGCTGTGAATTAGCTCAGGAGACTCTGTGAGAGAACATGCTACTGGAGAAGGTGGTGCAATCAGATAGTAGAGACCTCGTGACTCAATGCCCGCTCCAATCGCCTTCCCCGTACCCGAATCCTGCATAGAAAAGGATTGTTTAGAGAAGGTAACAGTACATGAAAGAGAATGAATCAACTGGCTAACAGAGATTAAATTAAAAGGAATGCCAGGTATATAATAAACATAACGCAAAGTTAAAAAGGGAGTTGGATTGGCTTCCCCAATTCCACAAGCAAGAGCCTTAGTGCCATCAGCAAGAGTGACAGAAGGTAGGTTATTAGAATAAGAAAGTGAAGTGAAGAGATCTTTATTACCACAAAGATGATTAGTAGCACCTGAGTCTATTATCCAAGGTCCAAGAGATGATTGCTAAAAACAAGCAACATGATTACCAGTGTCTTGAGTAGGATGCTGAGAAGAAACCTTCTTGAGAAGTGCCTCATAGTCAGCACTTGAAAGAGTTACTAATCCAGTAGAAGGTGGTGTAGTATCAGTTTGAGCAAAGTTTGCAGTCAGTGGCTTCAAATGAGGGTACTTCCTATAGCAGCGTTCTTCAAAATGCCCAAGATTCTGGCAATAATTGCAACGAGGCCTCTGTCGGCGGCCATGTCTGCGACCGCGTCCACTGTTCCAATTGGAATCACTGGCTCGAGAAAAGAATGGAGATGGGTTAGTACTGGAGATGATGCCAGTCGTGTTTTTGGATACATTACTCGAGCCCTCCATCACAAAATAAAATAAAGGAGATGACCAGATCTGAAAATAGGAGAGGAAGGCGAGCTGTTCTGTCTCGGAATGGCGGATTTTTTTTTTTTTTTTGTGTGAACAGTACCTGTACGGACGCGTGAACAGTAAAACTGTACGAGCGCGTGAACAGTAAAACCGTACGGGGCTGTGAACATTAAATCTGTACGGAACGGATGAAAAGTACAATTGTATGGGGCGCTATGAACAGTGGATCGTACGGACGATGATCAGTGGATTGTACGAACAATGAACAGTAAATCTGTACGGATTGTACGAACGCGGTGAACAGTATTTTTTTTTTTTTAAAACCCGCGTGAACAGTGTAGAACCAAGCCGGAGGGACGCACGACGTTAGAGGAAGGAGAGAACGCATAAGCAGTGGACTTAGGGTTTTAGCGGAAGCGAAAAATCCCCAGAACAAAGAGCTCTGGTACCAAATTATAATGTATGAATGTATTGTATTCAATTGTATAAAACTGTACAAGAGTCCTCTATTTAAAGAGGTTAAATGACCTAATGGGCTAAGCCCAAATAACCTTCTAGAATAATAAAACTAATATTATTTCTAACACTTACCTTTTCAGACAATTTACCTCCAGACACCTGTGTCGATCGCACCAAGAAAGTTGTTCGCGCAATCAGACAAGCACAACTTTGTCCCTCTTTATCTTTATTCTCAGTTATTTATGTTCCTGGCTTCCCTTTTAATTTAATATCTATCAGTCAAATCATTCATTCTCTTCATTGTTCCATTATCTTTGATGCAAAATATGTTATTGTGCAAGATCCGGGTACAGGGAGGATGATTGGAGTTGATAGTGAGACACATGGCTTTACCATCTTGATATGCCTAGTACCCTAGTCGCATGTGCTATGATTGATTCTCCTGATCTCATCCACAATTGTCTTGGACATTTGAGACTATCCAAACTCCAAAAGATGGTCCCTCATTTGTCTCGTTTTAAGTCTTTGGATTGTGAGTCTTGTCAACAAGGAAAACATACACGTTCTTCCTTTGTTAATTGTTACAACAAAAAGGCATAGGCTCTCTTCTCTCTTGTTCATTCAGATATTTGGGGTCTAAGTCGAGTTAGAACTAGTTTGAGATTCATATATTTTATAAACTTTATTGATTATCAATCGCTGCATCTTGGTTTTCTTGATGAAGAATCATTTTGAATTATTTTCCATTTATCAAAAGTTTTGTGCTGAAGTTCGTACCAAATTTGGAACAACTATTCTTGTTTTGCATGTTGACAACGTACGAGAATATATGGTCTCTGACCTATAGGGATTCTTGACTCAACAAGGTACTTTAAATCATACTATTTGTTCTCATACTCCGTATTAGAATGGCATGATTGAACGCAAGAACCAACACCTAGTTGAGACGGCCAGAACTCTACTACATATAAATGTTTCCTCTTCACTTTTGGGGGGATGTTGTTCCTATATCTTGTTATCTTATAAACCGCATGCATTCCTCTGTGTTATACAATAAGTTTCCTCATCACTTTTTGTTCCTTGAATCTCTTGTGTATTTGGTGCTTCATGTTTTTGGTTGTATGCGCTTTGTTCACAATCTCGCTCCATGGAAAGATAAGCTCATAACTAAAGCCTTCAAGTGTCTTTTTCTTGATTATTCACGTCTTTAGAAGGGGTATCATTGCTACACTTCGGACCTCCGACATTATATTATATCTGCTAATGTCTCCTTTTATCAGCAATCTTTCTCTTCTTTAGCCACAAAGGACTTTTGAGGTTGATATTATCCTCCCAATTCCTTTCTTTGATCATATGTCCATACATGTCTCTAATCTTACAGTTGGCCTTTCGCCATCTCGTTGTTTGATCACTTATCAGTGATGCCCTTGACCGCTTACTGGTGCTAGCCCTATCTTAAAGGATGCTCCTAACAACTTACTATCTTCACTTGTCATTCCCTTTGCCTCGGCTCTTGCGCCAGACAGTGTGCCCAAATGGGCCTTCCGTAAAGGTATCTGCTCCACTCTCAATGCTTATCCTTTTTATGCCTTATTGAGTTATGATTGACTTTATTATCAACATTTTACTTTTGTTTTAAGTCTTTCTTCCATTTATATTTTTATGACCATAGGTGAAGCTCTTTCACATCCAAGTTGGCGAAGTGACTATTGATGAAATGACTGCTCTATTCAAATGGCACATGGGATCTTGTTTTTAATCATCTAGGAAAATATGTTGTCGGATGCCACTAGGTGTTCATTGTTATAGTTGGTCCAGACAACATTGTTGATTGCCTCAAAGTCTGCTTAGTGGCCAAGGGATACACTCAAATTCTTGGACTTGATTATGGAAATACCTTATCTCCTGTAACCAAGATGGTTTTCGTCCGTCTGTTTTTTGCTCTTGCTGTCGTTCATCACTGGCCCCTTTTTCAACTTGATAATAAAAATACTTTCTTATTTGATGATTTACATGAAGTAGTTTACATGGAATAACCACCTAGATTTGTTGCTGAAGAAAGTTTGGGTTAGTGTGCAAACTCCATAAATCCTTATATGGCATGAAACAATCACATTAGGCGTGATTTAGTTGTTTTAGTTCAGCTGTTCAAGCTTCTGGCTTAGCTCATAGCGAAACTGATCACTCTGTTTTCTATCGTCATAGTTTTTTTGATCAGTGCATCTATCTGCTGGTCTATATGGATGACATTATCATCACTGATAACGATCTAGTTGGGATTGAATAGTTGACATAGTATTTGTTCAGTCAATTTCGAACCAAAGATCTTGACAAACTCTGATATTTCTTAGGCATTGAGGTGGTTCAATCTAGACACGTCATCTCAGTCTCTCGAAGGAAGTATGCCTTGGATATTCTAGAAGGAATTGGCATGTTAGGGTGCAAGCCCATCGATATACCCATGTATCCTAATGTCAAGCTTTTACTTGGACAAGTGGAGCCACTTATAGATCTCGACCATTATCAAAGACTAGTCGGGAAGTTGAATTATATTACTGTGACGATACCAGATATTTCTTTCCTAGTTAGTGTGGCCAGCCAACTCCTTGCTCTTCTTGTGATTCCCATTGGGACGTAGTTGTTAGAATTCTTCGATAAATCAAAGGAGCACTAGGATTCTACAACATGTGAGCTTTAATGTGTTGAAGGAGCTAAGTATCAAATAATGCGAATTGCAACATGTGAGCTTTTCTGGTTAAATCAATTGATCAAATAATTAAGTCTTTATGAACAATGACCAATGAAATTAATTTGTAACAATGAAGCAGCGTTACACATATCCTTCAATCTGGTCTGACATGATTGTCATTTTATCCGAGAGAAGATTCAGTCTTGCGAGATCGAGACATCATTCGTCAACTTCAATGATTAGCTTGTAGGTATTTTCACTAGGGCTCTTGTGGTCCTTAGGTTGACTATATTTGCTTGGTGCCTACAATATATGTGCACCAGCTTGAGGGGGAGCGTAACAATGTATATATTAAGTTGTGTTAGTTTGTCCTATATCATGTAAGTAGAGCCCAAACCGATATATATTATTATAAATATAACCTTTGTGTGGTCATACTTGACACGATCCTCAAATTCCAGTATAATATTAGACTTAATCCTAATTGAATATGTAAACCAATCAGGAAAAGTAATGAAATATGGAAACCACTCTTAAGAAATCATCCAAGATATTTCAAGATATTCTAAGATACAATAATAATATCATGAGATGCTAATACTTTTCCTCAAGTTAAAGCTTACTAATCTTTAAGTTTGTTACAGTTAAAGACACTAAGAAAACTAACTAAAATTATAATGCAGTGGTAGGTGACAACATTCGAGACCAGAGAAGGGTCGTAGCATCTGGGATTTGATACGGGGCCAAAATTGCTTTTTGGGCAAAGAAATGCCAAAGCATGTAGGACAAAGCCAAGGATATAATGCCTGGGAATGGAGACAAGGCTAGAGCGTCTAGGACTACATCTGAGGACAATGACAGAGTCAGAGTGTCTTTGACAACCCATTTGGCTCAACTTTCAATTGGGACAAAGACCGAGCCAGAGCTTTTGAGACTACATGACAAACACTGTCTCAGACTACATTTGGAACCCTTGATGTTTGGATAATTGTGTGTCTAATCAAATTACACAAGGATCTATATTTATAATAGGAAATTACATGGACATGGGCTCTATTTACACAATATGGTACTATAATATAAACAACCTATACAAATACATTCTAACACTCCCCTTCAAGCAGGTGCATTTGTATCATAGGCACTAAGCTTGTCACAAATGTAGTTAACACTCCTCCAAGAGCCTTGGTGAAATATTTGCAAGTTGATCATGAGTAGTAACGAAAGTTGTTTCTGTTTCCTTAGATTGAATATTCTCTCACACAAAATGGCAATCAATCTCAATATGCTTGGTTCTTTCATGAAAGATTGAATTTGAGGATAAGTGTAACGCCCCTTGATTGTCACAAATTAACTTCATTGATCGTTGCTCACAGATGCTCAGATCATTAATCAACCGCTTTACCCAAATGAGCTCACAAGTTGCAGTTCCCATTGCTCGATACTTAGTTTTTGCACTTGATCTGGCCATTACGGTCACTTTTGCAAATAGCAATGGATAGATTGTTTGTTGCAGGAGTCGGGGCATAGGGAATGACATGTGAAGGCAATGAGTCACCAGGAGCATCTTCTGAGGCAGGATATGCATCGGTGGGTTGTCAAGGGAATCGCCGATAAGTGACCGAAGGATGAGATTGTGAAAGGGCAATAGAGTTCTGGTTGTTTCAATTATGTGTTGGTTTCTTACATTTGGCTACATAATTATGTTGCGAAGTATGAGGACAAGTAGTGTGAAGTAAGGTACCTTGTTGAGTCAAGAATAGTGGTTCCAATGATTTGTCGGTTTTTACGTTTGGCTACGCGCATTGTCAATACACAAAACATGAATAATGGTTCTATATTGTCTACGAACTTCAGCATAAAAATTCTGATAGATAGAGAACAACTTAGAGCAATTCTTCATCAAGAAAACTCAAGTGAAGCTAGAGAAATCGTCTATAAAGGTCACATAATATATAAATCCCAAACTAGACCTAGCCTGATTCGAACCCTAAATAAGTGAATGACCAATCACAACTAGCAAAGGAAGAATGTGTGCTTTTCCTTGTTGATAAGACTCACAATCCAAATTTCTGAGATAGTTGTGAATTAGGTCTGGAAACTTTGTCATGCCATGGAACTAGGCATAGCAAGATAGTAAAGGCCATGCAACTCACTACCAACTCTAATCTTGCAAAAGAACAGATTTTGCATTGTAGTTAATGGAACAATTAAGAGAAAAAATGAGTTGACTGATCGATATTAAATTAAAAGGGCGGCCAGGAACATAAAGAATCGATGTTAAAGGTAAATAAGGATATGGTTGTACTTGTCCAATGCCTCAAACAACTATCTTTGTACCAAATATGTAAGAGATGTGAGAAGATCCTTATTACCATAGAGAAGATTGGAAGCATTAGAGTCAATTACACATGGTCCAAGAGATGGTTGTGAGATGCAAGAATATGATTACTAATTTGTGAGGAGTCCTTAAAGCGAAGGAAGACTTCGTGGTCTGCATACGAAATAGCCACAGTAAGAGCAGAAGATGTTGGCTCATTGTGAACAAGAGTAGTGGAGGTAGTCTTGTGATGTTTAGCCCTCCAATGTTCCTCAAAATGTCACAATTTATGACAGAAAGAACATCTGTTACCACCACAACCACAACCATTACTGTGAGACAAGATTGCAGTCTCCCATTGGGACTTACCAGATTAGAGGAAGAACACCTTAAACATAAAAGGTCGAAAAGGAATGGACCCAAACTAGGTAATACCAAATTAGGATGGGTCAAGCTTGGAACACCAATAAATTGTCAAAAAAGTAAGGCAAAAAGTGGCTAGAGTACCGAAAAAAGGCCAAACGGCTAGGACATGATAATATTCTCATGTATAATGATGTAATAGGATACGATACTATAAAGAACTAATTCAACTCAAAAGCTTAAGTTATTGGGTAAGGTTAATGGTTTTATATAACTCCAACATGTCTCCTCACATGAGAGCCCATTGGATTTGAAGGGTGGATGATGCATCAGGCCTAACCTACCTGTGGTAAGAAACTCCACAAGAGATATTAATTAAATGGGGACAGTGAGGATTGAACCCGTGACATCGAGGCTCTGATACTATGTAAAGAACGAATTCAACCCAAAATCTTAAGCTATTGGGTGAGATTATATTAATGGTTTTATATAACTCTAACAGATACAAAACACAAAGTACTATGATAGAACTGGATCAGTAATTAAGATGTCAAACAAAAGAACAAACGAATTTTGGGCCCAGAAAGAACTCTTTCTAGATCTTCTGTATTTTACTGAGTTGAATTACTAGAAAATACCAAATGAAATGACACTACAGAGGAAGACAGATTACAACCCAGCTCCCCCAAATTACATAACAGAAAAAGAAGAAAAGAAGACAGATTCAACACAATTATAAAGGAGCTGATCTCTCCCAGCTAAAAGTCCCCATTTCCAGAGGTGCCTCTCCAGCCCCTCCCTTCTCTCATTTAACCAAAAATCTCCTCAACTAACTCTTTCCACATCAGCCTCTACTCTCTCTCCTCTAACAAACTTGGCTGAGTCAGCAACCTCATGACCCAATGATCCTCTAAGACGCTTCCTATTTTAAACCTTGATAGGAAGGGTCATACCATACCACTACTAACCTCGAATCATACTAGTACTATACTCCAAATCTCGATCGAATAAGGAAATAAGTCATCATATATAATGAAATATGGAAATCACTCCTAAGAGATCATCCAATATACTTTAAGATATTCTAAGATGCAATAATATTATGAGTGTTTTTTTGATATTCTAACATTTTTAAAACCAAAATGATTCTCTCAGTTGATTGTTCTGCCAAGTATATTCTTTTTTTACCAATATGATGAATTAGGTGACACTAAATTGTTTAACTACCGTTCTTTCGAATTTACTGTATGTGTTAGTTGTATATTTAATTTGTGATATATATAACACGAGATTATTCAACCGTACTTAAAAAGTAAAATAAGTGATTTGTATTGCTGGATTCATGTGGTATGATTCTCATTTGTGACCAGAAGGTCACAGATTTGAGTTTAGAAAATAATCTCTTTGCAAAATTAATGTAAGGGTAAGACTGCATACAATCGACTCTCACCCCTATCCTTACAAAGTTGGAAAGTCTTTTTCCTTTTTTTTGTATTGCTAGATTCTGGGAACTAAAAATCACAACAAAATGTGACTGTGAAAAGGAATGCTAGATAAATGTATGGCTCATTTTACACCAAATATGGTGTTCTTTATGCGCTATATGATCTATTTTGAAATCTAACGATGTTTCTTTTCACTGTTTTGATGCAGGCTGCTTTATTTTCCTGGTGCTTTTATAGCTGCAGTTATTGGGATCATAGTTGATGTGCCAGTTATATCATTCATTGCCCTATGCAAAAGCCCTTACATGCTTTTTAAGGGGTGGCACCGATTGTTTCATGACCTCATTGGCCGTGAGGGCCCTTTCTTGGAGACAATATGTGTACCTTTTGCAGGTCTTGCTATCCTTTTGTGGCCATTGGCTGTTGTTGGGGCAGTCCTGGCATCCACTTTAGCAAGTTTCTTTCTTGGTGCCTATGCAGGGGTTGTTGTTTATCAGGTCATTCCTCATGTCTTTTCACTCTCTACTTGTACTGTTATTATAGGCAACTATGATATACTTGGGTTAGACAATTACAGATACGTAGCAGCTTGGTGGTAGACTGGTAGTCTTACTTGACTGCTCCTATGCTTTTCTAGATTGATTGCTATTGAAAAGACACAGATCAATGCTAGATTGCGGAAGCAATATTGGGGATTAGGATCGCAAATAACTAAATAAGTTTGAATATTTATTGTTGGAGTTCATCTTGGGCAATGCACTCTGTGCAGTATTTAGATTATACATGTAAAGGATGAGGGAAGAGGGTGAGCCTTGGAGCAACGGTAAGGTTGTTGTCCCTTTGTATCTGGAAAGTCACGAGTTTGAATCTATGAAACACCCCCTTTGCAAAAATACAAAGGTGGGGCTGCGTTCAATCTACCCTCACAGTTACCCTTGCAAAATCGGGGAGTCTTGTGCACTAGGTTTTCCCTATGCCCTTTCATGTAACTCAGCCTATATTGAGGACGTGGTGTCCAACTCTACCACAAGGCAGGTGTTAACATTGAGCAGTTTAGCTTTAGCCATTCCAACCTAAATATTTTTACAGATATTATTTTATTTAGTATATGATACATAGAACTTGAAAATGGTATTTGACGTATAATCCAATTGAAAAAATTACTACTGCCATCTCTGCTTGGTAAGGCAGACAATGCATGGATGGGTTTCTCTGTAATGTTTTCCCAGCAGAAAGTGCTTAAATATGTGTGCTATGTTTCTGCTAAATACCTCACTCATGTAGTCTACACCTTTCATGGGTCATACAATAAAACTGACAATTGCATTTTTTTAAAATCCAGAGTACAAATAACGCTTCAAAAGTTCCTGTTAAAAACAAATATTGTATGTAATGCCATGTTAAAACAACTTGAAGTTATACTGAAACCATCATCTGTCTCTCACAGGTTTAGATGAACTGTTTTTATTTGTTCTGTGAAATGCAGGAGTCTTCTTTCATGTTTGGCCTTCGGTATGTTATTGCAGCTTTGTCCCTTTATGATGAATACAGCAATGATATTCTCGACATGCCAGAAGGAACCTGCTTCCCTAGGTTTTGTTCTGCTTCCTATGATTTATCACTGTGACTTGCAGTTAATGCTTTTCTCTTGTGTTTTTACACATTTGATATCTAATAGGCCTCAATATCGAAAAAAGGTTGATTCATCACAGAGAACTGCACATTCAAATTCCTTCTCAAGACCCAACTCCTTGCGAAGGGCTCCTTCTCGCACATCTTCAATAAAAAATAATATGGTTGAGTTGAAATCACTTGAGGTATTCTAGTAGTAATATGGTTAACTCAAACATCACCCTTTTTCCTTGGATTTTCATGTTTAGCATATTTCTTCAGGGACTGTACTAAATGTATTGTTCATGACATGTGTAGCTGTTGGATGGCTTATTCAAAGAATGTGGCCTTGTAGGAGAAAAAATGGTTTCTGAAGGTCTGATAACTCTGGAAGACATAGAAGAAGCCAAGTCTGGTACAGGGAATAGAGTTATTAGCATTGGTTTGCCAGCATATGTACTACTCCAGGGACTCTTGCGCTCTGCTAAAGTCAATTCCACGGGTATATTGATTAGTAAGTGGAACATTTGCCAAATTTCTAGTGGGAACATTTTCTCTCTTCTATCTCTTTCCCTTGCCCTTTTTTCTTCTCATTTCAGATTCTTTTCTTTTAACCTTCTTGAAGAAACCATTTTGGTTACATCCTCAATGCAGGTGATGAAACCGAACTAACTACCACAAACAGACCAAGGGATAAATTTTTTGAATGGTTCCTTAATCCCCTTTTGATCATAAAAGAACAAATCAAAGCTGAAAATCTTTCTGCCTCAGAAGAAGACTACCTCTCAAAATTAGTTCTCTTGAGTGGTGATGCAGAGAGATTGAAAAATTTAATTATTGGCCCAGCACCTGAATCTGAGGTCAAACGTGCTGAACTTGATGCATTGGCTAGG
This sequence comes from Gastrolobium bilobum, assembly GCF_033153095.1. Lineage (NCBI taxonomy): Eukaryota > Viridiplantae > Streptophyta > Magnoliopsida > Fabales > Fabaceae > Gastrolobium > Gastrolobium bilobum. Next base: position 617,913 of record NW_026899198.1, read on the forward strand.
AGGTACTTATCAAATCAAAACTACTAAAAATTTCATGTTAACCTGCTGAGGTCAAATGTGCCGAGTATGTTGGATTCTCTTATGTTAAAATTTCACAAGATATTGTTTTGTAAAAATTCTCTGTCTATCCCTCTCTTTATATGTATTTAATGACTATAAAGATAAAAATAGACACAAACTTCACATGACAAAGTCTTGTGAAATTTTAATATGAGAGTATTCATTCCCAATAATTTTTGTTCCAATGATCCATTTTAAGGTTTTGTATTATTTTGTTATCATTTCTGTTTCACAGACTGCAAGGGATCACCAAATCCATGACAAGGTTCCCAACCTTCAAGCGTCGCTTTGATGATCTTGTAAAAACATTATCTGATAATCTTGCTGAGAAGCATGGAACGTCAACAATGACCAGATCAAAGAGTGCCTTTGCTCGGTTGATCAGTTTAAAATCTTTCAAGGGGACAAGAACTAATGGTTCTGGTCAAGGGTCAGAGCATGTTGTAAGAGACTTGGAAATTTCTTGATGAGAATACCGTGTTACACATGTATATTTTTTTAACTCAAAAGAACAAAATATCACCTCAAAGAAAATGCAAGTGTAATTGATAATAACTCTAATTTGGGACCATATTTGTTCTACATGTATACTTGTTCATGATACTGAAATGTGAAGGAATGTAAGCATATTTTAGCAAAATGCAGCCCCAAGTCTTGGACCCTTGTCTTCCTATCAACTTTTCCTGTGATGAATGAGTTTATTGAGAAACCTACTTGAACTGTTGAATAGATCCTCTTATTTTAAAATTTTGTGAGATTTTTGGTCTTTTTATTAATGTTGACAAATTTTAATTTGATCTCACTTATTTAATGCAGATATGAAGAGAGATAGATTCAAATTTTAGATGATCGGGTCTTAAAATAAAAGTATACAGTCTGTTATCTTTAGCGATGGCATCTTTTACGTGTTTGGGAGTTAACGAGGAAAAAGGAAGGAAGTGAAAGAAAGGGGATTCAAGAGAGAAGAAAAAATGAAAGGTATTATATTTCCCTTGTTTGGGAGTTAAAATTATGACAAGGGATAAAAAATAAAGAGTTAATAAGATATTTTTATAGTTTTATCATTTCTTAAAAAAATAAACATAATTATTATATTTTGAAAATTAAATTAAATTTAAATTTTCTACAAAAGTTATTTATGTAGTTTTCGCAATTAAAAAATGATTCTCCCTCTAAAAACTTATTTTCTCTCTTTAAAATTTATTTTTCTCTCTAAAATTATCTATTTCACATTATAACTAAATTAAAATTATTAAAAAAATTACAAATCACATATAAAAGTAAATCACTTATCTCAAAATAATGCAATTGATAAAAAAAATAGTTTCATCAAATAAATTTATAGAAAATATATTTTTACAATGACTGCACAGAAGTCACCTGCATTTACTCCCAAAACATTATTTTGGGGTTGAAAGATATAATATCCTGAGCGCTGACGAGGGCGGGGAGTGATCGCCGGTGCAAAGAGGCACGGACAAGGAGCGACTCCTGACAGGCTTCCAGCGCGGGGTTACATGCATGAATGAATCGAATCGACACCCGAAAGAGAGGGATTCCAAAGGCTGTGCAGGTATAAGACTGCACAGTTTGGGATAGCTTATAAGAATTAATTGGTACTATCTATGCTAACAAGATGCATCTGCTTTTCGGTATCCCGGATTGGAAGAACTCCACAGTTAAGCGTGCTTGACTTGGAGTAATTCTGCGATGAGTGACCTCCTGGGAAGTTTTCTCGAGAACTGTGCGAGTGAGGAAAAAGCACACTGAAAAGTCTCGTGTTAGTATGTGGGGATAATCATTGATTTTTGAAGCGGACGGGCGTTACAAAAGATTAAAAAATTATGATTATAAAGATTATTATAACCCTAAAATGAATTAAATTATAAAAATATCTTGATTTCTATCCCAAAATGATGTTGTTTTGGGCTCAATATGGATAATTTATTTGCCGTCACTGCAGAAAAAATGAACCCATAAATTTAAATAATTTTAAGAAAAAGAGAGAATAAAAAAAATTGAGAAAGAAAGTAAAGGCACAAAAGTAATTTACTATATTTTTCCTTTGAGACACCCCAAACTAGAGGAATTCTAATTAGGGTCAGAATGGTATTAGTGGATTTTATAAAAATCCCTCATTCCCTTCTCTTTTTTGGGGTTTTAGTTTGTCCTTTAATATGACCAGAAAAATTTCCCTACACACATAACATTTTGTGGGACCCACACTTTTTAAAGCAAAAAAAAAACTATGACACGCAAAACGAATCTCTATAACTGTTGGAATAGAAGATTCGATCTAATCTGATTGTTATTAGTTGTAGATTGGTTGTTATCTTAGTTTGTTAGGATATCTTTTTCCTAGCTTATTTGTTACCTGATGTATTCTAGGATAGTAGCATCTTAGCTGTTGCATATATTTAGGAAGTAGTTGCACCCATCAGGAACGGCCATAGGCCTATTTATTTGTATTCATGTTCACTTCATACGACAAAGAGAATTAATGGAAACAATTTCCTTTTGTACAATTTATCATGGTATCAGAGCTTGTCTTTCCTAAACACTTCCGCAGACGTGCACAACTCTAAAGCTGTGAGCAGATTTCAGTCTTACTTGAAGATGACCACTAGTGGAACGAAACCCACAGACCCGGGTTCACATTTCTATCTCGTCGGTTCAGATAATCCTGGCATTCTCTTGACAAATGTTACGTTGAGAGGGGAAGCAAATTATGAGAACTGGGCAAAACTCATGAAAAATGCCCTCAAATCAAAAAACAAGTTGGGATTCATTGATGGATCCATTAAGAAACCTGACAAGGCGCAAGCAGAGGAGTGGCGCGCCTGGGAGATGTGTAATTCCATGATCAACGGATGGATACACAATACCATCGATCAGAAATTGCAACCATTCATTAAGTGCTTTGATGAGGTAAAAGACCTCTGGAATGACCTGAAGGAAAGGTACGCTGTCGAAAATTTTACTCGTCAATACCAACTCAAGGCTAGTTTGGCCACCATAAGGCAACAAGGTACCACCATTGCAGAATACTACATGCAGCTACGCGCTGTCTGGGATGAGCTCGCCAGCAGCAAAACTTATACACATTGTCCGTGTGGAGCAAACTGCGCATATGCAAAGGCAGTTGAAGAAGAAATGGAACATGATCAGGTATACAAGTTCCTTATGGGCCTTGATGATGTCTATGGCAATTTGCGGTCTCAAATCCTCAACAATTCACCTCTTCCAACGATGAATAAGGTGTATGCCATTATGACCCAGGAAGAGACTCACATAGCTATCACTCGAAATCAGACTTCTCGTAATGATGAAGTTGGAAATGCAGTACAAGCACCTGCACCAGCCAAGGACCGGTTTGCCGATCGTCCTCCATGTATCCATTGTGGCAGAAATAATCACGAGGCCTCGCGTTGCTGGCAAGCATTCGGATTCCCTGGTCGTGACGAAGGCAAGGGGCGCGAAGCTCTCAGCCGCGACGGTGGAAGGGGGCGAGGTCATGGCCGCTTTGGTGGTTACAGAAGTAACTCACAAGGGGGATGGCGCAACTCACAAGGAGGTTCCTATGCAAAGCCTTTTGCTGCAAACGCAGCACAAACGGAGGACTCATCTGAGCAAGCAAATGCTTTTCCTGTTTTGACACCAGATGTAGTAACAAAACTACTCACACTGGTTGATCAGCCTCAATAATCGAAGGAAAAATTAATTGGTAAAAATTCACATTGGCTTATAGATAGTGGTGCATCGCGCCACATGACAGGAGTTCTGGACTTATTTGCAAACATTACGACCATTGAGCCTTTGTCAATAGCTTTACCTAATGGAGCTGTCATTTATGCAAAGCAACAAGGATCTGTTTTATTTGACAATTTTTCTTTATCCAACGTTTTATTTGTTCCTAATCTAAAGTGTAATCTGATATCAGTTTCTCAATTGATACAACAACAAAACGTTGATGTGGTGTTTACTCATGATTGTTGTGTGTTACAGGACCGCAAGCTGAGGACGAAGATTGGATTGGGTGACCAAAAGGATGGTGTGTATGTGTTGAGACCAAGCCAAGTAGCAGCCTTCACAACACGTTCAATTGATTCACAAGAGCTTTGGCACAAGCGGTTGGGACATGCATCACCTGAAGCACTTTCTATGCTCTCTTTTTCTGGAGGTTTTCAATTTTGCAGTATGAATAAAAAGGCTTGCGATGTCTGTTATCGTGCCAAACAAATTCGATCCTCTTTTCCTATTTGTGATCGCAAAAGCAATAAAATATTTGATCTGATTCATTGTGATATATGGGGTCCTTATAGAACTCCCTCTTCTTCGGGTGCTTATTACTTCTTAACCATAGTTGATGACTTTAGTCGTGCTGTATGGGTTTGCTTAATGAATGATAAAAGTGCAACGTATTTATTTCTGCGAAAATTCCTTCTAATGGTGCAAAATCAGTTTAATACAACGGTTAAATCCGTTCGGACAGATAATGGCACGGAATTTACTTCTTATAAGATGGCTGAATTATTCACTGAAAATGGTGTGTTTCATCAGAAATCATGTGTCCATACGCCACAACAAAATGGATGAGTAGAAAGAAAACACAGGCATATTTTAAACGTGTCCAGAGCACTTTTATTTCAAGGTAACTTGCCTATTAAATTCTGGGGGGAAAGTGTCATAGCTGCTCCCCACATAATTAATCGAACTCCAACCAAGGTTCTTCATGGAAAGACCCCGCATGAAATTCTGCATGGGTACACTGATGACTATGGGCACTTAAAGGTATTTGGTTGCTTATGTTACGTGGTGACGCAACCGAAACCAGCAAACAAGTTCAGCCCAAGATCTAGAAGGTGCATGTTTATTGGTTATCCTTATGGGCAGAAAGGTTGGAAGGTTTATGACCTTGATACTAAGGAATTTTTTGTTTCACGAGATGTTAGCTTTCATGAGGAGGAGTTTCCATTTATTGCGGCAGACTTACCTACTCCGCGTCCTTTATTGCCTTCTTCTCTTCAAGAAGATTCGAATGAAGTGACCCCACATGTCCCTGATCATCCATCACGAAGTTCTGCACTTGAAGCACAGCCCGACGCCAGGGGGAGTTCTACGCGTGGTGCAACAGAGTGCAGTTCTGAGCACCTTGAGCATTCTCCATCACCTCCTGATCCCATGCAAGGGAATCTAGATCCAGCACCTACTCTAGTACATAGAACTGAAGAGCCCAGTTGTGATTTGGGGCCCCGAAGTGAAGAAACAACTCAACCTGAGTCTCATCGTCCAGCACGAACACGACGGACACCATCATACTTGAATGACTACAACTGTAATATGATCACAACACATACACCACCACCTGCTCTCACCTCTTCCACTTCTACCTCAGGTATGCGGTACCCTATTGCAAACTATGTAACCACTGACAAATTTTCTTCAAAACATCGCATGTTTGTTGCTGCTATTGACACAGGAACTGAACCTCGCTCATTTAAAGAAGCTATGGCAAATGCCGAATGGCGTCAGGCCATGGCACAAGAGATCCAAGCCCTAGAAGAAAATCATACATGAGCTATCACCGAGTTACCAGCTGGGAAGCATGCTCTTCCATGTAAATGGGTCTATAAAATTAAATATCACTCAAATGGCAGCGTCGAGCGTTACAAAGCCCGATTAGTAATCGCAGGCAATCACCAAATTCCAGGCGAGGATTTCACTGAGACTTATGCTCCGGTAGCGAAAATGGTGAGTGTTAGAACTTTACTCTTGGTTGCAGCAGCAAAAGGTTGGTATTTACATCAAATGGATGTTCATAACGCGTTCCTTAACGGCGATCTTGATGAAGAAGTGTACATGCGCATCCCAGCTGGCTTTAATCAAGGGCAAGGAAGCAAAGTTTATCGCCTACAAAAGTCCTTATATGGTTTGCGACAGTCTCCCAGAAATTGGTTTGCAAAACTAAGCACTTATCTTGTCCAATATGGTTTTATTCAATCTGCAGCAGATCACACTTTATTCACTTTGCAGCGTGGTCCTTGTTTCTTAGCCATTTTGATCTACGTTGACGATTTGGTGTTGGCAGGGAATGATTCACAGGCATGTCAAGAGGCTAAAGCTTATCTTAACAAATGCTTCAAAATTAAGGATTTGGGCCAGTTGAAATATTTTTTAGGCATTGAGGTTGCTCGTCATGATGACGGTATTTTCTTGTGTCAACGTAAATACGCGTTGGATATTCTCAAAGAAACTGGTTTGTTGGATTGTAAACCAGTTCAGTTTCCAATTGAACAAAATCATCGTTTGGCTCTAGATGATGGTCCTGCCTATGGTGATCCGGGACGTTATAGACGAATTGTGGGTAAGCTAGTCTATCTTACAATAACTCGGCCTGATTTAAGCTATGTCGTGCATATTCTCTCCCAGTTCTTGCAAGCTCCGAAGGAAGTGCATTATGAAGCTGCTATCAGAGTATTACGATACCTCAAAATGAATCCTGGCCAAGGAATTCTCCTTCCTTCCAAGAGTGATCTCAAAATTCATGCTTTTTGTGACTCCGATTGGGCCAGCTGTCCTTTAACTCGTAGGTCAGTTTTTGGGTTCTTTATTATGCTTGGAAATTCACCTATCTCATGGAAAACAAAGAAGCAGCTCACCATCTCACGCTCCTCGGCAGAAGCTGAATACCGCTCCATGGCAACCACCACGGCTGAATTAGTTTGGCTGAAGTCCTTTCTTGCATCTCTTAATGTTTTTCATGATGATCCAATGGAGTTGTGTTGTGACAATCAAGCGGCTCTACACATTGCAGCCAACCCTGTGTTTCATGAGCGCACCAAACACATTGAAATTGACTGCCACTTTGTCCGGGAACGGTTGTTATCCAAGACTATCCGTACTATTTTTGTTCGATCTCAGTTCCAACTTGCGGATATTTTCACAAAGGCACTTGGACGCGCTTCCTTTATGGCTTTCCTTCCCAAGTTAGGCATTTCATATCTTCATGCTCCAACTTGAGGGGGAGTGTTGGAATAGAAGATTCGATCTGATCTGATTGTTATTAGTTGTAGATTGGTTGTTATCTTAGTTTGTTAGGATATCTTTTTCCTAGCTTATTTGTTACCTGATGTATTCTAGGATAGTAGCATCTTAGTTGTTGCATATATTTAGGAAGTAGTTGCACCCATCAGGAACGGCCATAGGCCTATTTATTTGTATTCATGTTCACTTCATACGACAGAGAGAATTAATGGAAACAATTTCCTTTTGTACAATTTATCAATAACATTACACAATCACTTTTCCTACAACATAACTCTTATAAAATCTTTTTTTAAAACTCAAATACAAAGCAAAACATTTCCCTTCTTTCCCTTTCCCTCTTAATATGACTCCCAAACATACCCTTGGAAAAGTCATTGACCGCCGACCGGGATCAAGCAATTTTTATGGAGATTTAGGACGATTTGTTTGTGTTCTTTTCAAAGAAAAAAAAAATTAAAATGGAATATTTTTAATTAAAAAATATATTTAAAATGTTTTACAATAATTAGATAAAAAAAATTGACGAAAAATGATGTAACAAAAATAATTAAGAGCTGCTACTTGTAAAATAATGCATAACAATGTACTTGATTATTGTAAAAGGCTCTTGAAGTAATAGATTCACGCAAAACAATTATAAATATTGCGTAGATTTGTGTACAACTAATTTTGTCCACGTCAAAACGATCAATGCATTGGTGCTTTTGCTACCCAAGTAGACCACCTTGTTCAATCCATATTTGCTATGCAAAGCAAAGATAAACAGAATGGAGTAGGTAGCACCTCAACAATGGTATAGTTTTTTTCACTATAATAAAATAATGCAGAAAAATAATAAAGTAAAATTGGGATAGGTAAGTTTGAAGTTCGTCAAAGGGTCTGATTAAATAACAACGATCATAAATTGGAAAAACAGGTTCAATTGGATTGGGGAGAGTTGTGGAGAAAAGAAATTTTGGAAATAATAATTGTTTTCTCAAAAAAAAATACAAAAAGTGGAATAAGTAAACAATATAAATAATATGATAAAATAAATAAAACACTTTTGAGTTTTTCTTGTTGAATTAATAGTTGGCGAGTTTAATTATTTATCTAACTGATTGACTCGGGTTATTTACCTTCTTGTTGATCATGCAAGTTTGTTTTAATTGTATAAATGTGGTCCTTTTACTATTGATCTCTCACTAAAAACAAAAGAATGAAAAAAAAATCAACAATAAAAGGAATTAACTGAGCTTCAACAATTTATTATTCTTGTGAACTTTATTAGGATCTCAAATTACAATTAATGATTTGAATTTTTTCCAAAAAATTATATATTTTTTATTTTTTTTAATTATTGATTTTGCATTACTTCGCAAAATAAATATCAATAGTATAATTTGTTGAAAAGAATTAGTTGAGTTGTGACACTTTCCTAATCCTCTAGCTTGATGCTTCGTTTAAATTCTAGTTGTGATTGGATTAGCTTTATGCTTCATTTAAAGTCATTCAAAATGTGATAATTTAATGATAAATAAAGTGGCTTTTTCACCCTTTTGCTCCTTATTAATTAATTAATAACTATTTTGTCCCTGATTCGAAACTATCTACCAATCTGCTCCTCTTTAATCGACTACCTTGCATTTTTAGTCGATTAAATAGTCAAAACAGGCAAAAATGGCTTCTGGGAGATTTAGTTTACTAAATCTCCCTATGTAGTCGGCTAAATCTCCCAACAGACAACAAAGGAAAACAAGTCAGTATGATTTTTTAATCGATTAAGTAGGGAGATTTAGTCGACTAAATCTCCCAACAACCATTTAGTCGATTAAAAATTCAAGTTAGTCGATTAAAGAGGGGCAGATTGATAGATAGTTTCGAATCAGGGACAAAATGGTTATTAATTAATTAATGAGGGACAAAATGGTCAAATAACCTAAATAAAGTAGTAGTATGTAGGGGTTAATCATACCTTGAGAATTTTTGCAAGCATTAGAAACATTCCTCAAGCATTAAAACCAAGTTCACCATAAAGCTATGCTCCTTTATTCCATTCCATGGTAATCTCTATCTATGAATTCTCCATGTTTCAAATATATAAACTTCCCTCCAGTCTAAATTTTCTAAGGTTTCAACTAAGTATTTTTAACAGCTCTAAACTTATTGGTGACAGAATTTCTACCATAACCATCTAGAGTCCATCTTGCTATAAACCATGTTCACAGATTGCAATCACCTAATGCAACTACATTAAACGATTTAGAAATCATATGGTTTTAAAAGGAGAAGGAAAATGACAGGTAAATATTTTATACAACAAGATTTAGTATTCAGTAAAAGCTTACATTTAGAGTAAACATTACCAATTTGGCTTCAAATTTGCTACAACACCTTCTGGTTGTACCAATAATCAGTACCACCAAAGAAGCAACTTAATAGAAATAAAATTCAAGATCCCAAGTGAATAACCCATACCATAAGTGAAAATGGCAAGGAAGAGGGTTTCACAAATATGTTTTAACAGAAAGAGACATAATATGTATGAAAAATGATACTATATCCGACTCATACATGGATTTGCAGCACTTAGAACATGAAAATCGAGATATAATTCATCAATTTTGAACTCCATCGTTACCAAGGACACTATACAAAAAAAAATCACTCTCTGTTAAACCCGACTAACAAGTGCGGATGGAGGCAATCCTTGTACGAAGCCTTACCCTTACATAATTACAAAGAGACTGTTTTCTTAATTCAAATCCATGACTTTACAGATTTACCAATTCTCCGATTCGCTCCTTTATACAAAATACACAACAACAAAAAATTAAAATTCATTCAGAATAGAACGAAAGCAATTTGTATACAGCAGGAGATTTGAAGCAGATTTGAGAACAATTCAACGGAAACAATCAGCTATAGCAAGATTAGAGAAGGATACCAGTAGCTATAAATGGAGACAGATGCAGAAGATTGAACTGATATATATATATATATATATAGAGAGAGAGAGAGAGAGAGAGAGAGGCAAATCAACCTTTACCCTTGGAGAACAAGATATGTTATACTCAATTTTGGTCATTGATCTATGTACATCTAAATACTGTAATTTATTGAGAATTAATAATTAATTAATGAATATATATTACCATCGTCGGATGCATGTAGATCAACAGCTAAATTCAAGTATAAAAGTTTTTAATCTTACAATGTAAGCTGATTGACCGGAAACAGAAAAAATGACCTCATTTCTGACTGCAGCAGTGAGAAATCAAAACATTGGGCAAAAACTTCTTTGATGACGGCAATTAATAAATTTTTCTTTCAATTATCATCTTATTATTACAAAATACAAATAGACGTAAGACAACTGTCCTACTTGAGGATAGTAAACTTTGACATCTCTTTTAAACAATTGTTTTAAATATAATGCACAGTTAAGAGAAAACACTCAGGGAAAAACAAAAATTTCTTAAAAGAAACAAACTTCTATATCCTTTCAAATATTTGAGCCATAATTTCAACAATAGTTCCGCAGAAAGTGTTACATCTGTATTTTGCTTACAGAAGTGGAAGAAAACATGACTGCTATTCTTTTACCTTCTTGGGCTACGGACACAAAAAGATCAAGCTACAGCAGAGCAGAATGTACAGATGTTACAAAATATTTGACTAAGCTAATTTCAATGTATTAAATTACCTATTGACTTTCTCGTGTCTTTGAGTAATAAATTTCCCTTCTATCAAATGGTTCAGTTCCCCTGGGAACATCAGCTAAGTTGTAGAATTCAGTCAATGTTTTTCTAATTTGCACTTTCTTCTTTTTATCTGCAGGACGAGGTCCCAAAACACCTAAATCAATGGTTGCACCATTAGCATGTGAGGATTGCACAACACCATCATAAGCTTTTGAAGAGAGGATAAGGCCCTCATTCCGAGCTCTCAAATATAACTCATATGCTAGCATTGGCTTTCCATCATTTGTAAGGGCCTCAATCAGCATTTCATAAGTTATCTCATTGGGAGAGATGTTCTGAACTTTCATTCTGTGAAACCATTCATATGCTGCACTGCTCATACCATTCCGCGCACAACCACTAATTATTGCATTATAAGTCACTACTGTTATCTCAATTCCTAAGGATACCATCTCCTGAATGATGGCATCAACTCTACTAAAATTTCCTTGTGCAGTATGTATTGAAGCCAAAGTTGTGTAGGCATATATATTTGGTTCCACCCCAACCTTGACCATATGGTCCCAAACTCGGAGGGCGTCGTCGTAGAGTTTTCCCTTTTCAAGAGCACTCAATAAAGCCCCATATGAAATTACATTAGGTTTTTCACCATTTTCCACCATTCTCTTAAATATTTGCACAGCTGCAGTAGTTTCCGAAGCCTTAGAACAGGCCACGAGAACTGCGTTCCATTCCTTACTTCCAGGTTTTAGGCCTTTATCTTCCATCTTATTTAACAACCTGACACCCCATCTCCAAATTCCTTTTCTCTTGGCTGCACTGAGAAGAAAGCCAAAGTGGGACATTATCAGTTCATGTGACAAGTTATTTGGCTTTGGCCCTTTGTCCAATAAATCTTCATATATCTCCAAAGCTGCCCACCACTTCTTGGCTTTCCCCATCAACCAAATCACATGGTTGCAAACAGACAAGCTGATCTTATCATACCTTTCTCTTATCCGGCTGTACAGCTCTTTTGCAACACTGTAGTGATCTTCACGGGTACAAGCCCACACAAGGCGCTCAAGTTCAGCATGCCTCAACGGAATCCCAGCATTATCCATATCAACAAGAAACTTTAAAACATTGTTGCTTAAGTTATCACGACTGATAAGCCAACAGCGCAGTACCTGATAGCAAATACGGATTGTAAACTTCTCAAGCTTTATGAACTCTTTCTCCCAATCTTCTCCATCACCATCTTTTCCCATTTTTCCTTGACGATATTTTTCTCTTAAATTCACAAAGAAATTTAGAGCTCCATAACCATCTCTCATTCTCCGATATGCCAACAAGGCTTGAGAATAGGATACCGGAGATGGGGTAAGGCCATTTCTATGGATTTCATCAAGCATATTAAGAGCTTTGTCAGCTTCTCCTTTCTCAACATAAATTGCCATCAAGGTATTAAATGTCACAACATTATAGGTGATTCCATCTTGAGCCATTTCATTCAGAATGGCTTCCGTTTCTGCAAATTGTTCAGATTGTTTAACTACTCCTAATAGACCGTTATATATGAAAAGGTTAGGGCCAAAAGAGCCATTAGTTTCTATCTTCCTCTTCTTCATCCAATCAAAAAGAATCAATGCAGAATCCATTCTCTTGTCTTTACCAAAACCTTTAATTACGGATGAATACACCTGAAGGGGTAAGTTCCCTTTGTCCTTAAGAATCTCCTCCACGTCCTCCACTGTCTTAGCAGTCTGCAAACTCATGGCAAGTGCTCGAACATCAAGCTTACTGCTGTATTCTTCTTCCTCATCTTCCTTTCTGTTATCATCATCACCAAGCATTTTATGTTCAGAGTAACTGTCTTGGACTTGATCCAAATTCAAAGAACTCATGCCCTCTAACTCACCATTAATTGATGTGTTGTCAGTAGAATCAGCCTTCTCCTCTACCACTTCATCCCCAATAGCTTCTTGCTCCTCCAATGCCCATCCCAAGGGGGGAACCAAATCTCCAACATGACTCTTGTTTGGTTTAAAAAAGGTAACAAATTTGAGTTCAGAATACCCTAACAAAAACCCACATCTCAAATCAAAATTTGGGGTTCCAGAACAGATAACATTCCCGTAACCTCTTGAACTTCTTGAGCATTGAAAAACACCAACACTTGTACTATGAGAAATCGAAAAAACAAAACCAAGCTTCATCCTCCTTCTCCTATTGAGATCAGGAACACAAGAAGAACCTATTTCAAAGCCCACAGGAACAGGAGGCACCACCAACTGGTTACCTTTGAAGGGGAAAGTGCTTAAAGTGTGAATCATTCTGAGAAATATACAAGCAAACAGAAAAAACCCACTTAAAATAACTAGAAATAAAAGTGATTCTCAAGTCATATGAAGAATTGAGGAAACAACATAGATGGGTTCTTACCTTCAAAGAGGTACCTCCGAATAAGTTGAACAAAGGGGACTAGTGGCATGCTCGGTTCCCTGCAGCCATTCGTTTGCAAAGAATCAAATGGATAAACTCAAAACAAAAAATAAAAAAAATGATTTTTTGAAGAAATTATTAAAAACAAATTGTCTCTTTGCTTTTGAGGTTGAAAAGGTGTTTGGTTAAAAATTAATTCCTACATGTGATTCTTTTTTCTTTTTTCTTTTTTTTTTATTTTCTAACTTAACATTGAGAAGTTAATTTTTGTTAAACTAATATTTCAATGTTTTGTTTCAAAAAAAAAAACAATATCTTATCCCTATAAAATTCATCAATTAATTATTAATTTGTAATAATGATAACTGTTAATTGACGAAAATCAACGGTTAAGATATGATAGTAACATTATTTGTTTGTTACAATATATATATATATATATATATATATATATATATATATATATATATATATATATTATGGGGATAGAGTCAACTTATTGGTGTAAGAATAATAAGTCTTACACTAAATTTTAATTGTTAATTTTTGTAAATTTAACGATTATAATTTATTTGTAATTAATAATTAATTAATAAGTATGATCCGATAAATTATAATTGATACATTCACGAAAATAAATAGAGAAAAATAAATTATAATGATTAAATTTGAAAGAAGAATTATTATTTTTATATCGCTTTTAATGGATTCTTCTAAGAAAAATTTAAATTGTATAAATAAATATGAAATGATAGAGAATGGATTCCAAACAATTTTATAAACAATAGTGCATATATAAGACTAAATTTTAAAAGTAGTTAGTAACTTAATTCTCAAAGTGCTATTTTATTTATTTATGTTATGTATAAAATTGAGACAAAATATTAGATAACCACTTAATTAAAATAAGGATATAAAAATGTTATAGTTATAGTGGTTCTGACTCGATTATTTATTAAAGAAAAAAATAATTCATTCATTTTATTTACTCTTTTATAATTAATAGCACATGAGTTTCATTTATTTTTTATTTGTAATAGAGAAATACCTAGAACGATGCATCAACGGAGGATCATTGGAGTAAAGGGGAAAAGAGCACTTCTCCAATTCTTTCTCTCTAACGCCACTCGTCGAATCCTGGATGAAAGAGGGGGTAATATGGGTTGAATTCGACGGGTCAATCCGTCAACCCGCTAAAACAGGATGGGTTGGGTTACATTTTTTAACCCACCAACTCACCTCAACCCACCCCGTTTAGTAGTGGGTTAAAATGGGTTAGTGGCGGGTCGGGTCGGGTTGGCCCGCGGGTTAGTTTTTTTTTTTTTTACTGTTGGGTAGTATTTTATTTCTCACTAAGCTTTTGTGATATACATTTTTTTATTTATATTAGTACTCTCCTAGAAAAATAAAGAACAAAAACTTTACTTATGACAAAGATTATCCATATATAGAGACAAAATTAAGTTTTAAAAAAATATCTGACTGAATATTAGCGTATATTTAGGCTTGAGATTTAAAAAATTAAGGAAAATGTGAAATAAAAATAAATAATATTATAAAATTAATATAATATAATTTATTATTATTTTTTAATTATTTTTTATTTTTTAAGTGGGTTGACCCGCCAACCCGTCAACTCACCTTAAAACGGGGTGGGTTGATGTTTCCAACCCACCACAAACGGCGGGTCAACCTGCCCCACCCCGCTTTTGGCGGGTTGAAGGCGGGTCGGGGCGGGTTGGCCCGTTTTGCCACCTCTAAATGGAAGACTGTACCAAATAGAAATAGAAGATGTGATTTGAAATGTTAATAGAACACAATGGTGAACATTCTCTATCGTGTTGCACCGATATCGATATAGGATATAAAATATGATATAATTATCTTTAAAAATTGTTAAATTTTGATATATAAGATATATTTTGATATTAAATAATTTTTTAACTTATGTAGTATATATTATATTTAATATTTAATAATTCAAAAAAAATAAAATTAAACTTATAATACAATAAATTTTGCAAAGAAATATAAGATATCCCAAATATTTATATTAAACTCAATAAAATAGTAATCGTAATTCAAAAAATTTAATAGTTGGAAACTAAAAATGCAATGCAACGCAATCTATAAACCCTTTTTTTGAATTTCTATAACGCGTGTTGGAGTGTCGGGGAGTGTTGAGAAGTGTCGGACACGAAATGTAAGAATTTATGAAGTGTCGGTACCCAATGTTGGGGGAAGAGGCCATTGAGTAGGGGATAAAATGTATAATGGTGGAAGTTGGGCCATTACACTTTCTTTCACACCAAGAATGTGACAAAGATCTGAAAGTCTCAGAGATCTGCACTAATAGTGAAACTTATTGGCAAGAAAATAGGAATATCATGTATGAACAAGAAACTTAAAGCATTCTCGGCATAGAGAGGCTCAATTATGAAGTTAAACATTAGTAATGAATACTTCAGAGTCCAATTCCCATCAAAAGAAGACCTTGCGGTGGCACTAAATGGTGGCCCATAAGATTATACTAAGTCATTACCTAACGATAAGGCAGAAATCAAATTTCAAACCTTATAAGGATACGTTTAGGAAGATAGCTACATTGATCAAATTATAAGACATCTCATGGAATCATATTGTGCACCAAAGCTGATTGATTTGGATTAGGCTCAAAATTGGATAGCCAACTCAAAATGGGCTTCTAAGCAAGACTCGTCGCATTGCCATGGGCATTAAAACAGTTTTGGGCCTTTTATATTTTATTCCTCAATTTAAGGCTTTTCAATAATTGTTAATTAATTCCCATTTTGTTATTCTTAGGTTATGTTAGAGTATGTGTTAATTGTACGTTATATCCTTTGATTGTGCGTGATTATAATTATTTGTCTTTTTGTTATTTTGTTTTGCCTATTTAAGACTCGGAGAACCCTAATCTCATTTGGTTGTTTTTGGATAATAAAATTCAGAAAAAAGAAATAGTATTTTCTCACAATCTTTGTTTTCAATCTTTCTTTCTATTTAGCCAATGAGGTACTACTTCAGCATTATTGGTTAATCTTTTGTGAAATCTCAACTTTCTATTTAGCTACCTTTTTTATACGCTTTCGGCGTCACTTGGTATCAGAGCAAGAGGTCGCCTTCAACCAATGGCTGAACAGAATCATAGATCTCATTGATGGCGAAGTTGTAAAGGCAAAGGATGTGGATTCGTTCCTAAATAAGACAGACAATTGTGTCAGATAGACCAGCGTGACATAGAAAATGAAAAGCTCGGAAGCGGATCCAGGATTTGAAGCGACAACTTGTGTAGGCACAGAGCATGAAAATCCAATTTTTAGAGCGACTACTTATGTGGGCACATAGCAAGAAAATTCAAGATTTGGAACGACAACTCGTGAGGGCCCATGCCGAGAAAATCCAAATGTTGAAGCGACAACTTGTGGAGGCGCAAAGCATGAAAATCCAACATTTGGTGTGCCTACTTGCGTGGACAAAGTTGAAAATTCAATCCAAAGAAAAAGCAGAATTAGAGGACACATTTGATGATGAAGTAGAGGATGTCAATCCCTTGGAGATTCTAAAACAGGGATAGAATTGGGAAGTATGACCTGAAATTCAATTCATTTTTTAAGATATCGAGATGCAAATCAACATTCTTGACTTAGATGTCTACGATCATAACACAGTTTATGATGATTATTCGATTAATGATGATTATCCCATTTGTAATGATTATCCATCTTATGATGAAAATTCAATTTATGATGATAATCTAGTTTGTGATAAATCTGATAGAGAATATGATGTTGAAGATCTAATAGAGAAAGAAGATTTGATGATGAATCTTTTTCTAGCATGGGAGAAAATACACTTACAGTTGGTCCATTGCACATGACCCAACCAATGATTCAAAAAGTCCAAACCAGAGTTATGACCCAATTGTTGAAAGAAGCATCAATTTGAAATATAACAAATTACGGTCAAACCTAAGTCCCAAAAAAGTAGTAGACATGATGGTGATTTGTTTGGCAAGAAAAGTAAAGCAACACATTTGTAATGATTTGATATCTAAGATTTGGGATGTGTTTTGAATAATTTTATTGTAATTATTTATTTATTTTTAGAAGTTAATTATCGTTATATTTACTTTTAGGAATTTTTCTTATTTTTACGATTTTACATTTTAAATTTTTGATCAATTTGTAATTAGTCTATAAAAGGGTGCTTAAGACCCTTAGGGTGCGCTTAGTAGAGAAAAACAAATTAATCCGAGAATCACGATTTCTAGGAATCTGGTGGGAAAAATAAATTTTTCAGGAATATTATCAAAAAGTTATTTGGTAGGCTAAAATATTCCAGGGAATGTTGGTTTAATTTTATTTGATTCTATATTTAGTTGTGTTAAAATTTTCCTTGCGGGAATCCTAAAAAAACTTCCACCAAACGCCCCTTATTGTAGGAGTGAAATTTTATTATTTTGTTAATTAGATATTGAGAACTGGAGGGTTACTCTTTTGTTTATCTTTTATAAAATCTCAACTTTTTGTTTAGCCACCTTTTCTATGCGCTTTTGGTATCACCTATGAAGGTCGTTTTTCCTAGAGCAGATGGGTGAGAAACTTGGCCAAACCACCGTGGAACAAACCAAAGGAAGATACACGCTGATTTATTTGGCTCAACCCTTAAAAGCATTATAAGGGCTAAAAGGGAAAACGAAGCACGTTGAATATGAAGGCTTATATCTTATATGCTTTATGTGTGGATGTTATGGCCATAACCAAGAGCACTGTTCAGAGTCTATGTCTAACAATGATACCTCCAATGTTGTCCCACCACTGAGCGAGCCAACTGTGCAAGATAAGTCACCGGCAAGTGCATCTTACAGGTTGTGGATGGTTGTTCAGAAGTAATGTTGGCCATGAGTTCCACCCTTCAAAGTAGGAACAACGGTTACAGCCACGCCTAGGATAGTTACATCGTTGCATAAGGCAATTACAACCTTGAATTAGACAGTTACTTGAGGTAATCGATTACCAAAGGTTCCAGAATGAGACAGTAGCAAATTTTGGGCTCCCCTGATTTTGGTAATCGATTACCATCCTCATGGTAATCGATTACTGAACTAGGTAATCGATGACCAAAGGAATGGTAATCGATTACTTACAACACAATGACTAAATTTTGCGTATACTGTTTCAGGTAATTGATTACCAAAGAAAAGTAATCGATTACCCTACTGTAAAAATGACAGATGACAGCATTTAAAACATAAAAATGGGTGATGTAATCCACTCCTAACACTTCATTACCCAAAATATAACTTACACAAGATCTAATGTAGGCTCTAGGCCCTTCCATCATGCATATTCATTAATCAATGCATCATTTAAAATATTCCACAATTCCATTGCCATTTAAACCTCCAATGGCCAATTTTACATCACAAGTCTTCCAATGCCTCAAAATACAATATATGTGGTCATGGACAAGTCTCATGCTCACTCAAAATACCAATATAATCAAAAGGCATAAACTCTACATGAATTACAAAGACTTAGCATATAGTTATGAACGCCCAAAAGCATGGCAATATCAACATGCAATATGTTCATAACCTAAGTCCAAAATACTAAATACTATGCTATGTGCATCAAATATAGTCCTCCAAAATGCCATGCTCTCCCAATGCACATCATGCTCGACTCCTCCACTAAGCGGGTCTCTTGCCCGAAGCTCCTCCAGGCTCATTATAGCCTGAAATGATGTCCCCAAACACGAGGTGAGATATACAAATATATCTCAGTAAACCAAGGGTACTATAGGATCACTCCACCCCATGGTTCACTCAATGTGTATACAATGAACATTATGTAAAATGCATAACATAAAAAATCGCATCACACTGGGCACAAATCCAAGAACATCCACATAAGAATTCCGTTCAAGGACCCCATTATATAACTCCCGGGAAGCTTCCTGATGCCTCTCCCATGAATGAGACGACCCTATGGCAAAACCCAACTGGAACTCCTCATAAGCCCTATGCAGTGAAAGTCCCACGTTTGGATCATCCTGGTGCCGCTCCCAGAGTCGGCCCCATGGCAAAACCCGACCGGAATCCCCAAAGGATTTCTCCAGCGGAAGTCCAAACCACACACATCTATTGGCCAAAGATCACAGATATATCACACACAACATGCTCCAAGCATCTCACACAATCAAGCAATAATGCATGAATATACATATTCACATCATGTCAAAAGCACAAAATCCAACCACAACATTCCACTAGGTGTGGTGGAGCACACAAGGGAATAAACCCAAGTTCCAAAAGTTTACCTTAACTCCAAGCACAATGCTCCAAAACGTACGCTCCAAGTTTAATCCTCCATTATTGCGTCCGTGCGAGGCAACCTATATTGATCAACAACACATACATTACCATCAATTTAATTACACAACAATAATGCCCCACCTAATTTCATATGCTTAAAGGTTATCTCACATTCATTCCAACTAGCTCAATCCTTTTAATCATCCATCTAATTCACTAATCCACCAATTATGCACCAAAGCATCAACCGTTGCTTAAAACACTTTTTTCACATCATTTTTCTCTAAATTCTTTCTATGGTTCGAATTCTTCAAGAGGCATAAACCAAGACTTTCAATTCAATTTAACACTAACACATATCATACAATTCTATTATTAATTCATACCAATGTTCCATAATTCAATTATCCAATCCCATCATGATGCCAATTCATAAAGTCTTGAAAACTCATCACAAAATTGCCTAAGTTAAAATTCCCAAATCAAAATAATTTTTATTACATCAATCATCATTATTTATCATTCGAAGCATTTAATTCCAATGGAGACATACCATTTAATGCTCCAAACTACCATAACTCAACACACATCATCAAAACCTTTACTAATTTTATGATCTCATAGAAAACTCAATGAGAATGAAGAATCTTACCGCCAATAGCCTCCTAGGGTTCAAGGAAGTGGTCTCCAACCAATGGTTCAACACAAAAATCACCAAAATTTCCCAAAATTCCTTCCAAATTCGTGGCTGAAATAGGGGTGTATCTCCTTCCACATTGCTCCCCACAAGATGCACTCTACATGAAAGTCATTCACAAGAGTGTGAGGAACAACTTTGTAGTTGAGAGTTTTTCTCAAAAGTGGCGAGAAAATGAGTTTGAGAATTAAGAGCTTCCAAACCCTATCAATGGTGAAGCTCCACGGGAGAAGAAGGAAAGAGGAGAGAGAAAATGTTAAGGTTGTGTCTCATTTTGTCCAAATGTCACTTAAGTCACTTAAAGTGGGTCCCACACTTCACTTAACTTTCTCAAATCACCTAATTTAATCCACAAATTCATAACCTACGTATTTTTCTCGCTCACCTCATATTTTTATTTCCTAAAAATACTGATCAGATTTTCATGCTTATCGGTACAATTAAACCGCAGTAATTTACACTGGTAAAATTACTATTCATCAAATTTTCCGAAACTTGCCTATCCACTCGATTTTTCGTCCTGAATCCATTTCCGACATTATTTTTATCATTTGAGACCTTCTACTCAATTTTTCATGCCAGGGATACGTGTTTGGTAAATTACCATTTTACCCTTCTTATGCAATTTGACCCTAATCTCAGGATTTTCACTAATCCTACCCTTTAAACCACATTTCATATATAATAATACATTTACCCCAGTGCAACACCTGTAGAGAACTCCCAAAGGTATCCTGGTTGAAGGATCTGACAGGTACATGAAAGTAGAATCGGCCTTGAAGGCCGAAACATGCGTGAGGGAAAAACAAAATTTTTCGCAAGCGGAACACACATACATATCAAGATACATACTTTAAGATGTATGTCATACCTTGTTCGTGAAAACTCAAGATGATCAAGGTAGGTCTGAAGGGTTCAGACCCTCTAACGTTGATCCACACCACCCGCGTCTAGATACAGGAACTCCTTCCAGTAAGACCGCTGATTGATCACCACAATAAGGCTTGCTATGCGCTCAGTGTGTGATGCAGGAGGCTAGGTAAAAGTGTTTAGAAGAGTGAAGTGTTCTAAGAGAAAACCTCACAAGGGGCGCATAGATGAGTAGAGAAAGGCTTGGCTTTTTCACACAAACCTAAGGAGTAACTAACTACTACTTAAGCACACAAGAGGAGCCTTTTAAGTTTAAAAAACAAATCAGATTTTTCTCCTACAAATCTGATCAAAGTGGCGCCCTTGGGGAGAGAATAAGTGGAGTTGTTGCATTTCAAAAATTGCCAACAACATCCCAGAATATTCTCATGAGACTAAGTTCAAAATCTAGTCAGAAATCTGATCATGAATCATCATATAATCAGCTATATGGTGCGCCCCATATAGCCTAAAAGGTGACCAGATACATTTGAGTTAGTTGCATCAACTCACTCAAATATTCTCCCAACAGACCGTATCTTCTGGAGCTGATTTTGATGATCAAATCTAGCCAAAATCAACACCCCATTATCCTTGGATTATGTCCAAAAGATCTCCTCCTGATATGTTCCAACAAGATCTCATCTTATCCTTTTGTTATGAAATAACTTTTCATAGCCAATTCAAATTCGAATTTCAAACATTTGAATTCAAACTTTCAAACACGTAAGTTCTAAATTCAAATTCAAATTTCAAAATTCAAATTCAAAATTCAAAATTCAAATTTCAAATTTCAAAATTCAAAATTCAAATTCAAAATTCAAATTTCAAAATTCAAAATTCAAATTTCAAATTTCAAATTTCAAATTCAAAATTCAAATTTCAAAATTCAAATTCAAAATTCAAAATTCAAATTTCAAATTCAAAATTCAAAATTTAAACATTTGATAATTAATTTATTAATTTAACTAATTAAATTAATTAGTAATGTTTTGGACTATCTAAGCCCATTACTTTGATCCATGCGCCCTCCACTCTATCTGTGGAGTTCTAAACTACTTCTTGGGCTAATAACAATTGTTAGGCCCAATACCTTTAATGCTAGAGCATCTAGACAATTAGGTGTTAGTGTGTGACCCATTAGGTCCAACATAGCCACTGACATAAATGGGCTTGGGTCCAATAAGCCCACAACTCATCTAATGACAACACAGAGCACTAGCAATGCTTTGTTGCCCCAGAACTAGTTAGATTAATGACTTGATCATCCTATTACACATATTTGGTTGTCGTATATATATTTCATTTTGTCTCGGTTACCTTCCCATAAAACCTAGGGTAAGGAAACGTATCAACCCCTGCAGTTTAGGGTAAGCTTTATTCGAAATAGGGAATCTTCAATTTACAGACTCTAAAGGCAGATCATCTCATGATCTCTTTTACTATGCATAGATTCCTGAGTCCCTGTAAATGTCATCCCGATTTCTCCGGTTTACATATAACCTAATCTCTCACAGAGATTTGACGAATTCCTTCAGCTTATCACCCTAGCCCTGTGTTCTTTCAGAACAAGCCCAACAGTATACCTATGAGTCTCCATGTTTCAGGCAGACGAGGTGCACAATCAAAGCATGCCTTCTAGAACACAGTCTAGGTAATAACTTCTGGTCTTAGGAAAGATATACCCAAATATAAAGAGACTACTCTAATGATACTCTCTGTGAGAGTTCCTCATAGAGTCTCTTTGTGGGTCTGTTCAGTGCGAGTTATACCCTTATAGGTCCACCCACGACTTTAGCTAAGACATCTCCATATCTGTAGCTCATGAGGTCTTTACCTTGCATCCAAATACAAGTAGATAAGTCGTGCTAGTTGATGTGGTTGTAATATAGTTGATTTTCCAGGTTAAAATACTAAGCTTTAAGGTCAAAAGAGCATACTTATCAATACATTTTATGGATTAATTGTTAGTTTTTCATTTTCAATGTTATTTCTCACTCAAGTTTATATTTGGATAGGAATTTAGCATGGAAAAATGAGAATTTGCGCAGAAGGAAAATTTGGATCAGATGGGCGGCGCTATCAGCGCGGAATAAATGCATTTTCAGTGAAAATTCCGCGCCATCAGCGCGGAAGAAGTATGATCGGCGCCATCAGCGCAGATTAATTCAAATTCAGTGTATGAACGGCGCCATTAGCGCCGATTTTCGAGCAGGAAGACACCGTGTTTTGAACGCGTGCGAGCAAAATAAAAGGAGGGGGGATCAGAAGACAAGGGGGACAGACGGAGAGCTTGTGAAGGACTTCTGGAGCTTTTAGACGGAGATTGATCTTGGAGATTATTTTCTCTTCCTTTGGAATTCAGCTATTATTCTTCTTTTATGAATCATTGTAATTCAGCTATGACCATGTCTGGCTAGTTTCTTTCATTGTGGGTAGGGTCACAAACCCTATGTGAACCTTTTGTTTATTTATGGATTGGTTTACTTTTCGCTCTTTAATTTAATTGATTTATGCCTACTCTGTGCGTATTGCTTATCGTTTATATTAAATCTGATCAGTTTAGTATTGAATGATAATTTGAAGGTTAGAACCCTAGATAGAAATATTGGGGTTTTGGTCCGGAAAGGGGGTAGGATAATAATTAACATGCGTGCTAGGAATAGACACATTTTTTATTACAAACGTTTAATTTATCTGTTAATGCTTGATCTCAATTGAAACATTGCAAGGAATTGGGGTTTTAATTGTGATTAAAGGGCTAAATTTGCAAGGAATTGGGGTTTAGCTAATAATTGTTTGGATGATAAATTGTTTGGTTGTTTATTTTAATAGAGCATTATGAATCAATCCGTAGTAAAAAGAGGGGATCATAGGCCGAGTGTACTTACCTGCAATATCTCTCATATTTTTATCCAAATCATTTTGCATCATTCTCTTATTTTAAAATCCAAAAATACGTCTTTGTCTTTGATTTCTATTGTTCTTCAAATCACTTGGGTTTTATATCTTGAAAGGACGTTTATAAGATATTCGCTCACAATTCCTGTGGAGACGATAACTTACTTATCACTTTATTACTTGAACGATCGGTACACTTGCCGGTTTGTATCAAGTTTTTGGCGCCGTTGCCGGGGATTGATATTTCTTATATCTTATAATCTTGAAGTTCAAGATTTTTCTTTCTTTTTGTGATTATTTTATTTTATTTTCTTTTGTTCTTATTTTAATTTGTTTTGAACATTGCTACTAATCTTCTCTTGAAGTTTTATGCGAGGCAAGGTTGATCCTACAGAATTGTTATTTGATCTTGAAATTACAAGGTTTGAAAAGAGAAACAGGAGACTTGCTCAGAAGAAATCAAAAGTGCCAAGTGCTCAATCTGAAGAAGCACCTGAAATCCCAACCATGGGAGCAAATAATGAAGCTGAAAATCCACTTATGGATACCATCCTCACTCCAGCCTTCAACAGGCCTAATTCAAGTATTGTCCAACCGAATATTGCTGACAATAATTGGGAGTTGAAGTCTTCCATAATTCAGTTGGTGGAGAGAGTTCAATTTGGAGGAGATGAGCATGAGGATCCTCACAGGTTCATAAACCGGTTCTTAATGATCTGTGACTCAACCAAGCACCCTCGGGTGTCTGATGATGCTATCCGGTTGAGATTATTCCCTTTTGCTGTAAAGGGAGAAGCACTTAGCTGGCTGGAGAGGCAGCCTGCACGGAGCATTGCTACATGGGAGGATTTGTCTACAAAGTTCTTTGCGGAGTTCTTTTCCATGGAGAGATACAATCAAATGGTGAATGATATCACCAATTTCACTCAAACTGAGGGTGAAACATTGTGTGCAGCCTAGAACAGGTTCAAGGACTTGATGAGGAGGTGCCCTCATTATAATTTGACTGCTGGTAATCAAGTCAGAATATTTTTCAATGGCATCACACCTGAAGATAGAATGGTTTTGAATGGTGCAGCTGGTGGTACTATTAAAACCATTAGGGCGAATGAAACTCTGGAGCTGATAGAGAGGATGGCCAGGAATGAAAATCAAGGGGTATCTTCAAAGTCTAAGAAAGGTAGCCTTCATCTAGAAGGTAATGAGTCAGTTATGGCTGAAAATAAATTGCTAACTCAACAAATGGCTAGTTTGACTTCCAGGCTTGACAAGATGCAGATCGCGGGAGTTCAAGCTCAGTCTGTTGCCTTTGTTTATGACTACTGTACGGACAGTCATGCTCCTAATGAATGTCCATCTCTTGATTCTTCTGATTCACCTCAACAAATCCAAGTGAATGGTATATGGTATGACCAGCGCCCTCAGCAGCCAAATCTTCGAGAAATCAGAATTTTTCTGGTGGTGGTGGTAACAATTTTCAGCGGAGTGCTCAGGGAGTTGGCATGGATTTCAAATCTAATAATTATACTCAGCCTTCACAGAATCAACAACGAGAGCCTGCTGAGTGGGAAAAAGCCTTTGCACAAATGGCCAAGACTTCGAATGAGATGGCTCAGACCACTAATACCTTTATGGAGGAGACTAGAGCCAACAACAAAAATACAAATGCTTCCATAAAGAACCTGGAGAATCAGATAGGCCAATTGGCAAAGCAAGTTTCAGAAAGAATTCCAGGTACTTTTCCTAGTAACACAATTACAAATCCCAAGGAGGATTGTATGTTTGTCACAACTAGAAGTGGAAAAGTGGTAGCAGCTCCAGAAAAGCCGAGAATAAATATGGAAGCTGAAAAGAAGCTAAAGGAGGTTAAGAAGCCAGAAAAAGAAATTGAAAAACCTGCTGAAGTGGAGAAGCCAGTTGAAAAGAAGTTTGAGCTAAGTCCTGAATATGTGAGAGGCGAGAGCCATGGCACCTTATCCTGACAGATTCAAGAAGGAGGATCAGAAGCAACAATATGGAAGGTTTCTTGATATATTCAAGAAATTGCATATCAATATCCCTTTTGCTGAAGCCTTGGCTAGCATGCCAAATTATGCCAAGTTCATGAAGGATTTGTTGTCAAGAAAGCACAAGTTGCAAGAATGCCAAACGGTGATACTCACTGAGGAGTGTAGTGTTATTATTACAAAGAAGTTCCCGCCTAAGCGTCATGATCCAGGGAGCTTCAATATTTCTGTTGAAATTGGTAACACAAAAATTGGCAGAGCATTACGTGATCTAGGGGCTAGCATTAATTTGATGCCCCTTTCTATTTGTAATTCCTTGAGGATCACCGAGTTGAAGCCTACTTTAGCATCTCTTCAACTTGCTGATAAGTCTTTGAGGAAGCCTAGTGGTATTATTGAAGATGTTCTTGTGAAGGTGGACAAGTTCATCTTCCTTGCTGATTTTGTGGTGTTGGACATGGAAGGGGGAGCTGAAATGCCTCTTTTGCTGGGTAGACCTTTCTTAGCTACATCTCGTGCACTGATTGATGTTGAAAGCGGGAAGCTCGAGCTAAGAATGAATGATGAAACCATTACTATTCACGTCTTCGATTCTCTAAAACAGTCTTCTCACAAAGACGATTGTTTTAGTTTTGAAGTCGTAAAGAAAGAAAAAGATGTAGCGGTTGAGGTTCCTGAAAAAGCAGATGATTACAAGGAAGATGGAACCTCAAAAGTGGAATTGAAGGATCTTCCTCAAACTCTAAAAGCTGATGTCAAAGAGGTGAAGACGTCTCAAAGGAGGCGTAATCCGATACTGAAGAAGGTACTAAGAAAGGAAGTGGTGAAACTCTTTGATACGAGTTGGAAGAGACACCGAGACTCTATCTCTCGGAAAAATCAAAGCTTCAAAGAGTTCTTAACATGGCTTCATGGTTTGGAACAAATCTGGGAATGGTGGTCTCATACACCAAAGCATCCAGTACCACCGGATCCTCCATTTGCTGGGTCATCCCACGCTGCTGAGGGGGATGACATGGAGGGTTGATTATATCTCCTTGCTGACGAAGATTTTGTATATTAGTTTAGTTTCGTATTTTAGTTGTTTTGTGTTGGTATATCTCTTTCTGATGTTTTAATGTGCGCATTATAGTTTATCCTATATGCCACTGTTTGTTCCATTGTGCAGGTTTTTCTTCCTTCTTGTGGTTTAATTATTGCTGAGGACAACAATGTTCTAAATCTGGGAATGGAAGGCCAAGCATGCTAATGGATTACAACGTTATCAGGGGAGATATTCTAACCAATTGTTTTAGTTTTATTTTTATTTTTTTTTAGTTGTTTGTGTGCTCTTATCAAGAAATTGTTTTTTGGAAATTTTGGAAAATATGATTCTAAAGCATGCCCAGGTTTTAATGTGTTCCCTATGCAACTTGCATGATTATATTTGAGGAAGCATATTTGTTATAATAATCTGGCATGACATTACTTGGGCATGATTAGTTTTCATGATTGCTCGTTTGATTGAATTATGTGATTTGGAAGATTAATGATGTTTGATGTTCTTGTGATTAAGTCTAGCTTGATAGCCATAGCTAGTGAGGTTTGAGCCTATACAGTTAAATTTTTCTTGAGAGGCCTCACTAAAATAGCACTCTAGAACTTGCTCTATTTCTCTGTTATGCATGCATTGATTGAAATGATAAAGGCATTTTATTCTTGTTAGCCTATGCCCAAATAGCTCACCTTATGAATTTTCCATTGTTAGCCCCTTTGAGCCTGAGCCTATTTGTTCATGATACCTGATTGATTGTTTAACCTTGTCCATGCCTACCTTGATTGAGATTGAAATTGATATGTTGAAAAATAAATAAGAAATTGAGGTAAGCTCCACTAAGGTTAAGTAATTAAGGGTCACCCACAAAGAAAAAAAACAGAAAAAAGAAAATTCTGGAAAAGAAAGAAAGAAGATATGTATGAAGATCTTAAGAATAAATGTGGGTGAAAGGAATTGATTCCCAAAATTCTGTGGGAATGTTAGTGGAGCAACACCGTTGAGTTGAAAATGTCTTTGAGTTGTGAATTTATCAGTTTTTCAATCTCATCGTAAATTAGCCAATATCCATATATCCTTACCCCTAGTCAGGCCAAGATACAACCTGTGAAGTCCTTTTGATCAATTGTTGCATGTGTAATATTCCTTATTTTTAGGAATTTAGAGAATATGGTCAAGCTTATGGTAGTGCTATTGTTGTGATGGACTGAGTGATTTCTATCCCCCTAAACACTAAGTGTTGAGTGATACATGTTTATCTTGGTGAGGGGTGATCAAGTTAGATTCTAATGTTCATAAGGGCAGAGAGCATTGTTAAGATTTCTTTGCATTGAATCAATCATGCTTAGTATAGTGATTTCTTGATTGTCTGAGTAATGGTATGCTGGATTGATGACTGCTTGTTTCTCCATGTGAAATCTAGTTTGTTGCTGAGGACAGCAACATTTAAATTTGGGAATGATTTGATGTGGTTGTAATATAGTTGATTTTCCAGGTTAAAATACTAAGCTTTAAGATCAAAAGAGCATACTTATCAATACATTTTACGGATTAATTGTTAGTTTTTCATTTAACATGGAAAAATGAGAATTTGCGCAGAAGGAAAATTTGGATCAGATGGGCGGCGCTATCAGCGCGGAATAAATGCATTTTTAGTGAAAATTCTGCGCCATCAGCGCGGAAGAAGTATGATCGCGCCATCAGCGCTGATTAATTCAAATTCAGTGTATGAACGACGCCATCAGCACCAGTTTTCGAGCAGGAAGACACCGTGTTTTGAACGCGTGCGAGCAAAATAAAAGGAGGGGGGATCAGAAGACAAGGGGGACATACGGAGAGCTTGTGAAGGACTTCTGGAGCTTTTAGACGGAGATTGATCTTGGAGATTATTTTCTCTTCCTTTGGAATTCAGCTATTACTCTTCTTTTATGAATCATTGTAATTCAGCTATGACCATGTCTGGCTAGTTTCCTTCATTGTGAGTAGGGTCACAAACCCTATGTGAACCTTTTGATTATTTATGGATTGGTTTACTTTTCGCTCTTTAATTTAATTGATTTATGCCTACTCTGTGCGTATTGCTTATCGTTTATATTAAATCTGATCAGTTTAGTATTGAATGATAATCTGAGGGTTAGAACCCTAGATAGGAATATTGGGGTTTTGGTCCGGAAAGGGGGTAGGATAATAATTAACATGCGTGCTAGGAATAGACACATTTTTTATTACAAACGTTTAATTTATCTGTGTAATGCTTGATCTCAATTGAAACATTGCAAGGAATTGGGGTTTTAATTGTGATTAAAGGGCTAAATTTGCAAGCAATTGGGGTTTAGCTAATAATTGTTTGGATGATAAATTGTTTGGTTGTTTATTTTAATAGAGCATTGTGAATCAATCCGTAGTAAAAAGAGGGGATCATAGGGCGAGTGTACTTACCTGCAATATCTCTCATATTTTTATCCAAATCATTTTGCATCATTCTCTTATTTTAAAATCCAAAAATATGTCTTTGTCTTTGATTTCTATTGTTCTTCAAATCACTTGGGTTTTATATCTTGAAAGGACGTTTATAAGATATTCGCTCACAATCCCTGTGGAGACGGTAACTTACTTATCACTTTATTACTTGAACGATCGGTACACTTGCCGGTTTGTATCACTAGTCTTACCCGAGATCACTGATCCCCATTCTCAGTGTCTCTAGACTAGGAACATAAAATTAGGAATAAACATGGAGTATCCTTGAATCCTCATGATCGTGATCTCATCACAGATACTCAAGAGATACCTATTTTATTCCAAGGGGTTTATCCAGTTACTCATATAAATATTAATAGTAATATTGAGACAAAATATGAAACAAGATAAATAGTGCTTTTATTTGTGACAATATAAAAGGTCTACATATGTCCTAATCTAATCAAAAGATTGTCTCTAGACATCCATATATTAACAGTACAAACTTGTGAGATAAGAGTATGCAAGACAACCCTAATGTAAGTCTTGATGGTTCTGTTCCATCAAGTCCTAAGGTAACCTCATGATAGACACCCAATGGCCCCAAAATAATTTATGGGGAGAGGGAGGGACATAGAACCTGTCGAACCTAGGGAATCAAACACCAATCATTCTTCTTTGATGCAGGTGGATGAAATGTCATGCCCCACTTCTCCTAAACCAACCACGAGATCTCCTTCGGTGTATAGCAAAAAAACAATCTAACAGCACTATTTCAACCCTTACCAGAAAATATAAAGTTGACATCTTGGTGTTATTGGAACCAAGAGTGACTGGTAGTAGAGCTGCAAGGATTATTCGCAAATTAAGGTTCTCAAATTATTTTACGAAAAAGTACTAGTAAGGTTCGTACATGTATAAGCATCCTTCTACTAGGTTGACTGAACAACTTCTTCTTTTCCCTTGCTTGGATGGATCTCCCTTAGTTCACATAAGTTGTTTAGTCACAATGGTAGAAGGGTGCTCTTATACACATGAACCTAATTACCAGTTTAGTCTTAATCCTAAAAGAATATATCAATACTACCTTTGGCAATATTTTTCATCAAAAATACCTTTCTTAAGAGAATGGTCGATATTCAACGTGCATTAGAGCACAATGAGAACCCATACCTTGAGTGTCTAGATCAACAAATAAGGTAGGAGCCAGAAGAAAGTGTTGGAATTTGTATCTAAATCCTATGGGTTATGAATAAGAAGTGGGTTGAGGAAGAAAAGAAAGAGGGAAGTTGAAAGGGTTTGTGTGGGTTATAAGCTAAGAAGTCTCACATTGGAAATTTAATAAAAAGTGGAAAGGTATATAAGCTCCCACCTCAAACTACTAGATTTTCTCTTGGGGCATTACACAATTTGTAGAGGAGAGAAGACTTAGGTGGGCATTGGTCCACCACACGCGCGCCGCTGCCGTCGTCGGTCTATCCGGCTGGCTGGGTTCAGTTTGGTCGGTCGCGCGTGTGTGAAATAAAAATAATTTTTTATTTATTGTTTTTTCTCCTTGTTGCTTCCTTCCAAATTCAAACTGAAATGTTGCTTCCCGCCTAAACCGATTTTTTCCTTTCAGTTTTGTTTTAAACCGAACCGGTCACCAGTCGTATCACTTCACAGCCGTCAGTCACGGCGGTTTGTCGATGGCAGTTTATCATGTCCGGTCAGTGTCTATATATAGACATTGACCCCTTCAGAAAATTATCCAATTTTTTGCATCATTACTCTACCAAATTTTGTCTTCATCCGTGCATGCCTTAAGGTTTTGGGTTGAGGCATGGTGTCAGATCCACTTGATATGTTGGTGTAGCCTTAGCCCATTGGTTGTGGTCCCTCCACCACGGACTCCCCCTGGACCCGCCTAACAGACACTTGAGTTTCAAGGCCTTATCTAGTTGGGGAAACAATATTTTCCCTTAACAGACAAGTTACCTGTGACAAAATTAAGATTAGCTTCTTTCAAATGGGTCCTCACAAGACTCTTGGGTCTGGTAGATTCCCTCTGGCTTTCTATCAATGATACTATGATATTTTACCCGATAAAGTTTGTGAGCATATCACCAACATCATCTAGTATCGTCAACAGTTTCCATGATAATTAACACTCTTTTTGTGCTAATTCCTAAAGGCTTTATTTAGAAGTTTGGAGGGAAGGGGAATGGGGTAACCAAGGGGAAGAAATGAGAGGGAATGGAAGGAAAATGGAGGGTATTCTCTGCTCTTGTTTGAGAGTTAAAATCTTATAAAATGAAGGAATTTTAATTTTAAGAATAAGAAGAATTTTAGATAATTTTGTGAAATCCTCCAATTCCTTCCCCTCAATTTTTTAAATTCATAAATATGGGAAATGATTAATAAAATCTTCTCGTTCTTTTTCTTTTCCTCCTAAAACTAACTCCGAAACAAGTCCACAACTAACAAACTAGACGACAAATTGAGAGCCAACCCCATGAATCTTGTCTGGGGAAAGCCATTAGCAAAATTTGGAAAGATTTTCTCTCGTACCCTCTAAAGCACAGACTCATGCATTTTTTAAAAATGTGTGTGTCGGACACGTGTCCGACACGGACACGCTCTGACATGCGGTCAACATTTTGGGACACGTGGTCAACTCTCCGACACATTTTTTCGACACGCAGTCAACTTTTTCCAACACATGGTCAACATTCACTACTGGAAAAGTCGCAAATAGCAAGGGAAATTTGCGAGGGAAAAATTTCCTTGCAAACTGCGACGGAATTTGCAAGGGAAAAACAATTGCGAGGGAAAATAGGCAAGATTTCCGTTACTACACTGCCGTCGCAGAATCCCTTGCAGTTCGGTCGCAATTCCCTCGCAATTTGCAAGGGAAATTGAATCCCTCGCAAGAATCATAAGTTTGTGACGGAAACAGCGAGGGAAAAAATTGGCGACGGAAGTTCCCTCGCAAAATTTAGGATCTGAAAATTGCAACTGGAATTTCACAATTTCCCTCACAAATTCCCTCGCAAATTGCGAGGAAATATATTCCCTCGCAAATTGCGAGGAAATATATTCCCTCTCAAATCCCTCGCAAATTGCGAGGGAAATATTCCCTCCCAAATTGCGAGGGAAAGATGGAATATATTCCCTCACAAAATTCAAAAATAATATATAAATCAAATTTAAAAGGGACAAGGGCATAAATTGGTCGCCACATCATGCGTATGAGAAAAAATCATTAAATATGTCGCTGCATCCTTTATGGCAGACATTGAGTGCATGTAGTGACAGTAGTGCCTATGTCAGCTAGTCATAGGAAAGATAAGACTCTGTTGATATTTAAGGTGTGTGTAAAATTGTTCAATAGTGAGAAGCAGAGAAAAATGTATGAAAGATTCCTGTTCCAACCACCCTCGTCGTCATCACTGTACAAATTAAATGAAAAGTGACACATGCTTCCGATCGATGCTACCAAAAAGGGCATTGGTCTTTGTAGTTGGGCTTTAACCACTTAATTAAAAGTCAAGTTCAGCCCAATAAAGAAAGCTAGGGTTCCCAATTCAAGATGTTCATCAGCCTTTTGAACGTGCGTGAATAGCATAAACCCTAAACCCTAACTTTGATCAATTATAGGACTATGGTCCCCACTTTAGCCCCTTGTAAAAAAATTAGTCTTGAGGTCCCTAACTTTGAATGTGTGTAAGTAGCATTTTGATGATAAGAGAGTATGAAAATCAGTCACTAGTAAAGAAAAGAGGGAGATAACCATTTTAGAAAATACGCTAATTTAAGATAATAAAGAGCAATCTTTGATTATTCTTCGATATCTCCTTCATCTACCATCTGATCGTACTGGGATTTTTTTGACATATTCTTGACTCATTATTATTCCTATCTAACGGTGGCTTTTATATTTATTTTTACCTTTGTATGATTATGATTCCTCATATTTAATGTGAATATGAGGAATCATAACCATACATAGATGAAAATAAATATAATTGTTGGATCAACATAATCGATCTAATTGATTGGTTTAGGGTCCAACTTGTGACTCCAACCCTCAGAGGAAAGGGGTCAGGGTTGACCCTTGTCAACCCGGGGGGCTGGGTGGGGTTTTAAAACACTGCTTTATATGATGAGGAGGAAACAGAAACAGAAAACACATGAATATATTCTTAATTTCTATTTTCTCTTTATATGACCCCATATTTTCATATTAGTATACGTGATCAAATTATCTTGTACAATATGAATAAAATTAACCTCACACACACATATATAATTTTAAATTTTGGCGATCCTATGTTTACCAAAAAAAAGTTGGCGAAATTTTTAAATTTAGAAATTTCATAGTCATTTGCGAGGGAAAGTAGTTAAGTTTGAAGATTTCTTATAACCATTGTGAGTGTAAGACTCACATGATGAAATGATATTTTCTTTGATTTCTGCTACATAATATCATGATTGTTCGTTTTTATTTAACTATATTAGTATTTTTCTATTTCACTATAATTGTGAATTTTATTAATAAAATAATTTTTTATTTAATTTTCTATTTTTGATATTTATGTTCTATTGAATATATATATATATATATATATATATTCTTTTTTATAGTCTTTATTCTTATTACTTTTGAGTATTATTAATATTATATCCTACGTATTTTATTTTTTAATTTAATATTTTTTTTGTTTAGGTATTGTGTAGAAATTTTTTTCTTTTTGAAATTCTATTCTATGTTTTAGGATATAGGTGTTAGGTTAAAAATTCCCTCTCTTTTCCCTTTCGCTCTCGCTCTCACTTTCACTTTCACTGCATCCTCCCTCCAATTTTTCCTCTCCCACTCACATTTGCCTCCAATTTTTCTTTTTTATATTCTATTCTATGTTATATATATATATATATATTTATATATATATATATATATAAATATATATATATATATTCTTTTTTATATCTTTATTCTTATTTTTTTTGTTTATTATTAATATTATACACTATCTATGTTATATATATATATTTTTTATTTTATAGTTTTTATTCTTATTCTCATTATTATTATTATACCCTATCTATTCTATTTTTTAATTTAATATTTTTCTTTTTCTTTACGTATTGTGTAGATATTTTTTCTTTACAAGTGTTAGGTTAAAAAATCTCTCTCTTTTCACTTTGGCTCTCATTTTCACCGACTCCCTCCAATTTTTTACCCACTCACATTTCCCTCCTTTGATATCAAAGTTCCCTCCTTTCACTCTCCAATTGTTTGGCTCCTTCTGATTCCTTAGGGTATCTCCGGCCATCAAGTGGGTCTCTTCGGTGGTCCGTCCGGCGTTCACCTTTTCCAAGGTAATAATATCCATATCACAGCTTTCAAAGACGGCACCTTTCATTTGTGCATTGTGTAGTTCACCTCTCTTCGCAACCACCGTGTCCAGTGGCGGTGACCTTTTCTCACAGATTTGTTTTTGTTTTTGCTCACAGATTTGAAGGAGATAACATCAATTATTGAAACTGGTTCGTGCTCAAAGGAAGTTCGTAGAATTGCTCCCCTTATTTTTTTGTCTATGTAGCATTTGTTAAGAAAATTCCTTACCATGATTACGGTAAAATTCTCTCTTTTTGTCCCCTTATTTTTGTTGGTGTGATGATTTACTGGCTAATGGATATCTCAAAGATGGCTCCTGGAGATGCTTCATTCACAGCACCTTTTAAGCTTGTAGCTGAACGTGATGATTTTATTCATGCTCTTGTTGCATATTTTGATGTATCATTTATAAAGTGCCATAAATTGATGGGCTTCTCTACAGGTTAATTCCTTTCTACTTCCCAAGTTCTCTTTATTTGAGGTTTTGGTTTTCTCCATTATCTGTTTTAGGGACACGAGTGAAGTGTCCTCTAGATGTGATGTAAACTGTTAATTGGCAAAAATTGGTATATTATTTTTTTCATATATAAATTTCTATTTCTTGATAAAGGTCAAAGTCTAAAGGATTAGCTGCTCAAAAAGAGAAAAGGAGAATAAAATTAGAAAAGATGAACAATGAAGTTGGTTCATTGGTGTCTTAGGATTTGCATGGAAGTATCATCATATTTGCTCTGAACTAAACTGAATAGAATTGGCATTTCTTTTGAAACTATACTGGATATGTTTGCTCTAAGAATGGTTCCTGAAAATATGAGTGGAATAGTTCTTTCACCAGTTTTCTTGTTTTTCATGATGCCTTCACTATATATTAGTTGGAAAATTCCATTTGAGTAGGGTTGTCCTGCACATGTTGAGAATTTGTGAAGTACGAACTGATCTTTTGAGCATTTTTGCAGGGCCAAGATCAAAAATACGTAAATTCCATTACACTGCACATGTTGCTCTATTCAAAGATTCAAAGATTATAGGTATATTATTGGATTCAATGTAAATCGAAAAGCATGTGGTTTCAATGTAAATTGAAAAAACCTCACCAAAATTATCTCAGAGGTATTTCTTGGTGTGATGATTCACTGGCTTTGGTAGATGAATCTTGGTATAAATACGTAAATTCCATTACACTGCACATGTTGTTTGAAAATTTCTGATGTAGCATTATTTGACTTAGCTGGTCTGTTCCCCATTCAATAATTTTTTATGTTAATAAGCTGGACTGTTCTTCGATGACTTCGAATATTGCAGGTTTGCAATTCTATCTTGGCCTACCATTCCTATTATCGGTGAGGGTGATGAGGAGGCAAATGATAGGTAAGTTGATAATGATATGTTATAGCTGTGGGATCCTTACCATATACTGATCACTAAATCATTGTTCTTAACAACCGTCAGTAATCTTATCTTCATTCTCATTTCTCCTCAAACTGGAGTTTCAAATATTGGATGCATGTGATGTTGTGGTTTCTTTTGTGGGTTTCTTCTCCTGCGTGCTCTTTTTTTTGGTCAAGTAATCATGCCGCATAATTAATAAAGCATTAGAGTTTATCTGATTATAAACTAAATATCTACCAACCAGGTATGTAGAGCAATTAGTTGCAAGTGCAGAGGCTGCAGTGGAGTAAGTTATCCGGCGTGGGGTAAGGTTTTTATTTTACTGTATGGATTATATAAAGTTATCAATCCAATAGAATTATGATTTGAGTCAAGCCTTTTTGGCTTGTCACATCTAGGTAGCTCATCCAAAGAAAATAGCTGTTGGTGGACATTCCTATGGTGCTTTCATGACTGCCAACCTCCTAGCACATGCGCCTCATCTTTTATGTTGTGGAGTTGCTCGTTCCGGCGCATACAACAGAACGCTTACTCCTTTTGGTTTTCAGGTACTGCCTATAATGGCTTGGTTTATTTCTTCCAATGGCTAGCTTTCCAGGAATTTTTTCTTTTGTCTCACAATTCCTTTTGATCTCCTTTCAAACTTTATTCCTCGTACCACATGTTGCCTTATGAGTGTCTTTTAGAAATGAAGGCCTTGCATCTTACATTCCACTTCTTTCTGTAGAATGAAGACAGAACTCTTTGGGAGGCCACTAATACTTATGTGGAGATAAGTCCTTTCATGTCGGCTAATAAAATTAAGAAGCCTATCTTGCTTATCCATGGGGAAGAGGATAACAATTCAGGAACTTTAACCATGTCGGCTAATGTAGTCAGACAGGTTTTTCAACGCTCTGAAGGGTCACGATGCTCTTTGTCGACTGGTGATTCTGCCTTATGAGAGCCATGGTTATACTGCCAGAGAAAGCATCATGCATGTCCTTTGGGAAACAGATAGATGGCTGCATAAATACTGTGTGTCAAACAGTTCTGATGCAAGTGAAGATCATGATACTGGCAGAGTTAAAGAAAATGTTAGCAAAGGAACTACAGACGCTGAAAGCAAAGTGGTTGTTACCAGTGGAGGTGGCAGCAGAGAGTTGTCTGATCTTGAGTATGAAGAATTTCATTCTCTGCCAAGGTCATCCTTGTGGTAACCTCTTCAGCCTTTAAATTTTAAATCCAAATTACCTCTTCATTCTCGCTACCTAGTGAAGAGTGTTTCACGAGCATGCCTGTTGCTATTTTAATTCCTGTAATTGTTACATTCAGTGATAGTATAGTATTCGCATTTTTCTACTGAGATAAATGTTGTTTCTACTGCTTTATCCAATTTGGTATAACAATGGGGCTTCTTTCTGAGGTTATAAATTCTAGGTAAGCTCTTTTTTCTCACATGTAGTTAGCTTAGTGAGGAAATTTTAGACACATGCTCACTTCCAGGCCGAAATCAGGT
This sequence comes from Gastrolobium bilobum, assembly GCF_033153095.1. NCBI lineage: Eukaryota > Viridiplantae > Streptophyta > Magnoliopsida > Fabales > Fabaceae > Gastrolobium > Gastrolobium bilobum. The sequence goes on from NW_026899198.1 coordinate 655,737, forward strand.
CAGCCTGTTCATTTTAATGCCAAAATTGGGGCAGACTGATCAACTTCATGCTCAAAACAGACCAACCCCAATATTTTTGGCAGAAATCTGTAAAAATATCTACGATGTCTTCTATTAGGTATCCTAAATACATTATAGTGTTATAAACCACCACTCCCCATTAAACCCTCACTGGCGAAAGTAGGGGTGAGGGCAATCCTTACATCCAATCTTACTGTTACATATTTGCAAAGTGGTTGTATCTTGTATTTGAACCTGTGACCTTTCAATACAAAGGAACAGTGATCACCGCTCTAGGCTTGTTCTCTTAGACTATAGTGTTATATTCAAAAAAAAAATCACTGGGAGAAATCTATGCTTGAAATCTAATTACATGTTTTATGCACAGCCTCTTCACAACTGTCAGAGATTCGCTAGGGTTGACATATGATGTGTCATTTGAATTAAAGTTGTTTGATAGGCTTAAACTAGGACGGTATGTGATCTCTGTGACATCAACTCCAAGCAAGGTGTGCACTCCATTCTTATACCATTCACTTTTCTTATTTTTGCTGTCAATTTCCTTCTGATCCAAATTTACATTACAATTTAGTTCAACATTTTTAGACAAATTTTTCTGCAAAACATACATCATCAGTGTTCAAATTTGGTTAATTTTATCTATTTTTTTCTTTCTTTTGTAAACTTGATCCTCCTGATTTCTATCCATTTCTCCTTGATGATTTCTTCCTTTATCCAAAAAAGAAAAGAAAAGAGTAAAGTCAGTAAACTATCTTTCTAGCTTAAAAAATGCACTTGGCATCCTCATTCTACTTCCAAATATGGCTTAAATTTTCTTGTTGTTATTGCGACATATTTTATTATGACTTGAAAATTTGAGAATTCCTTTATGCAATTTTCTTTAGTTAATTCTTTTATGTTTTCAATCTCTATTCTATTAATATTTTATTTTAAACATTTAACTTACTGTTTTATAATAATGTATTTGCAGATGAGCTTAAAAGGATGAAGGTGTCCCACTCCCAGATTCAAGAGCAATTGCATGCTGCGACAGAGCAACTAACTCAGCAAGCGGACTTTATGAAGCAGCAAGCTGACATTATGAAACAAATGCAGGAACAACTCCAACTTTTAATACAGGACAAGGAAGACAACTGCAACAAGTCGAAGGGACCGACGCCGGATGATGACCCTGATGATGATGATGACTTTGCTAGGACTTTAGAGGCATATTAGTTGTTGTTTGTATGTTTTACTTCTTTTACGGCTTCAGAGTTATATCAGATATTTTTCGTATGTTTTATTTTGTTTAGAACTTTAGAGACATTTTAGTTGTAGATTTGATGATTGTTGTTCACTTTTGTTGATATACTATTTAATTTTAATTTAATTGTTTATCCATTATTTTTTTGGATTTCTGATGCTCAATTTATGTATTTATGTTCATTTGGAATCCTTGTTGTTTACAGGAAAATTAGCAAAAGTTTAATACATTTTTTTTATTTTTTTTATTTTAATTCCAAAATTTGTGGCGAAAATTTTCAAAATTCCCTTGCAAAATTCGTAGCATTTTGCGAGGGAAAATCAAAATGTTCCCTTGCAAAATTCGTGGCATTTTGCGAGGGAAGATCAAAATGTTCCCTTGCAAATTTTGCAACGAAAATTTAATACATCCTTTGCAAATTCTGCTACGAAAATTTGCGAGGGAAATTATACTCAAAATTTTCGTCGCAATCTGCGAGGGAAAAACACTGTAGATAGGTCTGTTGTTAGCGAGGGAAATTTACTTTTTTGCAAGGGAACTTTTCCGTAGCAATTTGCGAGGGAATTGTCGTATGACAAATTTCCCTTGCAAATCTATTTGCGACGAGGGTTTTAGCAAGGGACCGTGTTCCCTCGCAAATTCCGTCGCTGACAGGTTTTGCAAGGGAATTTTGCTGTTTTGCAAGGGAATTTTTCCCTTGCTAATTGTGAATTTTCTAGTAGTGATTCTGACACGCTCCGACACATTTTTTTAGTCTTAATTTTATTTTATTAACTAAAAATAAAAAATCATTTATAAATCAATTTTTTTTGTTATGAAATTTAACATGAAAAATTAACAAGATACGAAAAATTATTTTTGTTTATATTTATGTTATGAAATTTAAATATTTGATTGGTTATATGACTTACTATAAGCTATTATATGTTTTAAATATAAATTATATTATATATATTAAAAATATTATTTAATATCAAAACGTGTCATAACGTGTCAAAATTTGCTATTTTTTAAAATTAACGTGTCGACATATTGTGTCTCATGTCTCATGTTAGTGTCCATGCATCATAGCTCATACCTATGCTGGGAGTCTGGGACATAAGAGAAGGGCAAGAAATCAACTTTTGACAGGATACATGCACGGTGTGAACTTGAATTAATTCATGACGTTCACATATTTTGCATTATTTACTTGAGGGGAGGATTTGAAGAGAAGTGAATTTTTTTTTTGTAAGTATTAGATTTTTTCCACTTTATTTATTTTAAACCTTTTCAATAGTTTTTTTTTAAATAAAGGGTATTGAAAGAAATTAAATTTTATTTATATACATTTTCATTATTTTTATGGATAAAATCAAAGAAAGAAAGAAAAATTCTTTTGGTTTTTATTATTAGAGATCACTTGTCCACTTTGTCTTCTTTTATTTTTTCTTCTATTATATTTTTGTCCCTGATACCAAAAAGTCCCTTAAATCTTCGGTAGAATAAAAATTGGGATTAATTTTTTTCAATATAAAATCATCTCCTATATATATAAAAGTGTAGGGGCCATATTTTCTTTTTTTCTCTTATATCTTCATATGACCTCATAAACTCTATTTACTTTTATGTATGTATAACAAATAATATTATTCTCTACAACATGAAAAACATTAAACTTATAGAATTTGTATATGTTAATGAATCTGGATTTTTAAAAGAATACGAAGTTAAGGATGTTACAAATTCATCCAAAACACAATAAATAAATTAATTTCTTTCTATGCAAGATGGATATTAAAGGTATATCATCAACGTCACATGGACTGAATTTAATATTTAATCATAATTTTCACAAAGGTTGACAATAATAAAACATAAAATAAGTTAATTTAAAGTTTTAAGCACGTTGCCTTTTTTCCTCCTTTGCTATAATTTTTTTAAAAATATGTATTAGAAATTTATTGTCAATTTAAATTTTATTATTATTAATGCAAAACTTAAAATAACATATTCAAGTCATATATAAAAAGAAAAACTTCATTTTTACCCACTGTGATTTTGTGATTTATCATTTGACCCCCAGTGATTTTAAATTTATTAATTAGACCCATTGTGCTGAGATATTTTGTCATTTAACCCCTATGATTACAAATTTTCACTTAGACCCCTTGTATTTATAAAATTTTTCACTTAGAAATCTTGTGATTTAAAAAATAAAAATTTAAAAAATAAAAATTTAAAATAAATTTTCTCTCTTTTTTTATTTTATATCCCCGTGTAATGTATTTATGGTTTAAAAAATATCTCAAGTTATTAATTCTGAAATTAATTTATAAATTGTCTTATTTTTTTAAATATATTTGAAATTAAAAAAATATTATTTAAGATAAATTAAATACGTGTTATCAAAATAAGATATTTACTTTCTTTAGATAATTTTATAACGATATCGGGTAAAAAATAGATAAAATAAAATAATATTTGATTTGAACTTATTTTCTTGATAAAAATAAGTGAATTTTAAAAAAAAAAATATTTTTGTTTTTTAAACCCTAAATGCATTAGGTGATGATATATATATAAAAAAGAGAACATTTATTTGTTGGACATGTGTTCGATTCCTGCTGAATGCATTTTTGGGGAAGGGGCTGAACCTTTAGCCATCACTGCTCCCCCGCATTCCGGATTAGTTCCATAGCCGGCTCAAAGAGTCGAAGCTCGTGGGGATACCGGAGGGAGCCAACTTGCCTCAAAGAGGTAATTAGGGTTGGGTAACTCCAAAAAAGAGAACATTTATTTTAAATATTTATTTCTAATTTGTTTTATAACCATGAGGGGTCTAAGTGAAATTTTTTCTAACCACAAGATATCTAAGTGAAAGTTTGAAATCACGAGGGATTAAATGATAAATTATTTAAGTACAATGGATCTAAGTGATAAGTTTAAAATCTCAGGGGTCAAATGATAAATTACAAAGTTACAATGGGTAAAAATGAAATTTTCCTAAATAAAATTATTTCTTAAGATATAATTAAGAATGGAAGGTTAAATTAAATTCCTCTTAATAGTATTGTTTTTATACAAACAATTTTTTTAAAATAAACTCAGTATTTAATACTTAAAACACTCAAATTCTGAAACCAACCCATGTGGGCTCTTAATTGTTATTCTTATTTCTATTTGAGCCTATGTCATCTTAAAATAGAATGAGAATGAATTATCCCACGTGTCATTTGATATAGTCATATTAAGTCAGAGAATCATAATTACTTATGGTCATATCAATAAGAAATAAGAGAGAAAAATGATAAAATCTCAATATTATATGATTATTATTCTCTCATATAATATGTCATGTTGAATAATACATAAAATAATTCACTCTCACAACAAGAATACCCCTAGGGGAAGTTTGTTAGAGGGATAAATTTTAGATTATCACGAAAGACGAAACTGACATTAAGAATCGTAGTTATCCACGTTTGATACAAAAATTCTTAAAATTTTATTGGAAAAATAAGATTCATGAAAATTATAATTGCGAATAAGAATTCCATAAAATAATACCAATAGGAGGTGCTATTCTTGGATTCTCACCTATAGGGGTGTTTGCGGTCTGGATTGGATCAGTTTTGAAAGTAAAACTCATCCGATCCAATCCCTTATGTTTGATCATATAATCATCCATTTGGTTTGAATTTTTTTCAAATCCGATCCAATCCAATCTAATTTTTTTCGGTTTGGATTGGATCGGTTTTTGATTTTTTGAAAATTCTAAAATTTATTTCATGATTGTTGTGCAAATAACATCTTTTGTATATATTGGCTTTGTAATTTTATTTTATTTTTGAAATACAAAAGAATTAGTAAACTATAATATAGTTTTTTTTTTGCAATAAGATATGAAGTTCTATAAAGATAAAATTGTGTTGATAAGATATGACTAGATTTTTTCTTGGGTTTAGTTGATGGGTTAATAGGTCTTGAGTTTAGAAATTTTTAGGCTATGATTAGGGAAAGACCCAAATAGGTAGAGGGGAATTAATATATTGGATCGGTTTGGATTGGATCGATTTTCCTCAACTCATCCAAAAACCGATCCAATCCAATTAAAATTTGCAATTTTTTTTCAGTTTTCGATTTTTCGATTTTCGGTTATCGATTTTTCGGTTCGGTTACTGCGGTTTGAATTGGTTTGGATCGGTTGATGAATACCCCTACTCACCTATGTAGCACCGATACTGACATGTGACACGTGACACGACACGACACGACACGACACTTCGACACGTTAATTCTAAAAAATGTTAGATTTCGACACGTTAAGGCACGTTTTGATATTAAATAATATTTTAATTTATGTAGTGTATATTATATTTAATATTTAATAATTTAACAAAAAAAAATGAAACTAAACTTATAATATTCATCAATTTCGTAAAGAAACATAAAATATCTCAAATATTTATATTAAACTCAATAAAATGATAATCGTAATCTAATAGTTAGAACTAAAAACTCAACACAACACAACCTTTGAACCTTTTTTTGAATTTCTATAATGCGTGTTGGAGTGTCGGAGAGTGTCGAGAAGTGTCGGACACGACACATCAAGGTTTTTGAAGTGTCGGTGCTTCATAGATTCTCACATAGTAGGAAATTTTTTATATAATTTATAAATTATAAATAACCTTGTTTTAATATTTTCAAGACTGAATCTTGTTAGAACAAATTCATAATTGCAAATAAATTTAATTTTCTATATAAGAATGCTTTTTGGAACCCATATCAGCACGAAAATTGAAGGGTGTGTAGAAAAATTTCAACTCTTATGTTACAGGAGAATTATAAAACTCATATTTAAATTACCAAAAGGAGTTCTGTTTTCTCCACCTACTTACTACAATTAATTTTTGCCACCTTCACCCACAAATAAAATAAATACTAGATGACAGAAAATAGTGGTATGGTAACGAGAAAGGGGACATAAAACTTGACTACAAGTATACATTTTGAAATATAGTATTAGATACTATAGTCATTTATCAAAGGTTAATTTTATAAATCATCCCATATTTTCAGAAATTATTAATAATCAATCAAACATAATATTAAAAATCTAAGCCAATATTTTTGAAAATAGTTTGACATATTAAACTATTTTTTGATAATATTTCTGAGAAGTACACTTTTCTAACATATTATTTGGAATAAATTTTTTTTCTCAAATACCTCAGAAGAAAAAAGAAAAAGAAAAAGAAAATCTTGTTTTAATTAGACGTGAAGTGCATGGTGAAAGGGTGTAAATAAGCTCTTTACCATGTTATCAAAAAAAAAAAGCTCTTTACCAAAAATAAAAAAAAGTGTAAATAAGCTGAGCTAGAATTTGACTTAGATAGAAGATTTATATAAAATATTTTAGGTTTGACTTAATTTGTTAATTTATATAGACCTAAATTATAAATTTGATCTAACATATTTTTAGAAAATAAAAATCTTAATTTAGACCTATTAATCTGCTTTCTAAATAATTTTTTTATATCAAAATATATTTTATTTAATTATATATAATAGATCAAATCCAACATTATATAAATCAAATTGTAAACCCCATTAACCCAACCGACTCATTCACACCCATAATCTTCATTGCTAAAGCAAATATCAATTGAATGCAACATGGAATGTAGCATGGAACTCACCACGCCACGACACAACATCTACCAGCGCTTCCAATTCTGCCACGTCATCAGCGAAACTCTGCCAACTCCAACACTGTTTATACACGACACGAAAACAATAGTAACCACTAACCAATTTTCTCGATTCCCAAACTACCCCTAGGAGTAAACCAAATTGACCACAAAGCCATCGCGTTATATAAATAAACAAAAACCCTTCCATCTTCTTCTGAGACGCATCACACTCACACACCACGCGCATAAACTCAAAACACATTCTCGTCATAAAACACAGTCCTACGTGGCATTTTCCATCTCCTTCAATTCTCTCTCTCAACAATGGCAACAGGGTTGCTGAAGAGGGCGGCGAGTAGGGTTCCATCGTCGCCGGCGTGGAATCTGGCCCTTCTCCGGGCCCACGCATCGGAAGCCCAAGCCCAGAAGGTGGAGACCAAGGCCAGCGACACAACCGCCACGAAGACGTTCCAAATCTACCGTTGGAACCCGGACAAGCCGTCGAAGCCCGAGCTGAAAGAATACCAGATCAACCTGAAGGAGTGCGGGCCCATGGTCCTCGACGCCCTAATCAAAATCAAGAACGAGATCGACCCGGGCCTGACTTTCCGGCGCTCGTGCCGCGAGGGGATCTGCGGTTCGTGCGCGATGAACATCGACGGTTGTAACGGCCTGGCGTGCCTGACGAAGATCCAATCGGAGGGGTCGCCGACGACGATAACGCCGCTGCCGCACATGTTCGTGATAAAGGACCTTGTTGTTGACATGACGAACTTCTACAACCAGTACAAGAGCATCGAGCCATGGCTGAAGCGGAAGAACCCTCCAACGGTTCCAGGGAAGGAGATCCTTCAGAGCAAGAAGGATCGTGCCAAGCTTGATGGGATGTACGAGTGCATTCTCTGCGCCTGCTGTAGCACATCCTGCCCCAGTTATTGGTGGAACCCTGAGTCTTATCTTGGACCCGCCGCTTTGCTCCACGCTAATAGGTAACGCTTTTCTCTTTTTTCTTTTCTTCTTATTGTGTCAATTTGATTGGAATTTGGAAGTTTTGCTTTTAGCTGGTGTTTTGGGGTTTGACCATGTCGTTTTGTACATGATACGACAACTACTAAAATCTTTTTCCACTATGTGAGGTTTGCCATGAAAATCATATGTAGATTTTTTTGTTTTCACTCCATATAACCTTGCAAAAAGGTATATTGCTACCAAATTGGTTCTCTGAAATGTGAGTCTTTTGTGTTAATATCAACTCCATTAGTTTTTCCTGTGGTTTGGAACTATGGCTCTTGAACTTAATGAGCTTAATCCTTTTATTAGTAGCGCAATTCTGGATGTTCCCTTGTTCTTATTAATAGGGATTAACGTACTTGTCCTCCATTCATCTAACATTTTCTTAGAAGTCATTACCTCGATAAACCACTTTTTCCCTTGGCACTTCCATACTTCAGTAGGTATATTATATGTCCAACCGTTTTTCCATTGTCCATCATATTTAGTGCTTCTTATTTAAGATATCTGAGTCTATTAAAGTAGCTTGTTCTTCATTAAATAGCTTGTGAAAATAACCCTTCTGTTTAACCTCGATATCTTATTCCGTAAGCAAGACTTCACCCTCTCCATCTAATTCTCTTCCTTTTTCTATGCTATCAAGATTCTTGTATTGTGCATGATGTTACATTGATTTTCTTAGTTGAAATTGAGGGGGTGAGAGGAAATTAGTTATGGGAAGAGTGTGTGTGTGTGTGATTTGTTTTGTCAGTGGGTTGGTTTGTGGTAATTGGGTAAGCTATTTGGCAAAAGTTATCGAATGCAGATTGCGGCATGTCGCGGCCAAACCCCAAGAAAAGCTATAATGCTATAGCGGGTTGCGGTTGCGAAAATAGCAAAATAGATATATGACAGAAATAATGACAAAAAGAAACTTTTTTTAAAGGTAGAGATAGCAGTAGTGACAGAGACACAGATAGACTAAAAAACCCTAAAAAAATTTCTGTTACACATTTAAATTTAGGACAAAATTGACATTCTGTCTTATATGACAGCAATATGGCTGTTATTTGGCCGCAAATGCTATCGCAATGGTCGCTATTGCGTTCTGGTGCGGTGCGGTTTCTTGCGGGGAGGCACCGCAACGCCCTTACTGCGCGGCTCGCGGCACTATTGCGGCGGAATTAACTACTATGCTATTTGGTGGATTCTATGTTTTTTGTTGTATTGTTACGTTGGACAAGGCTCCTCTAAATTGAGAAAGCCTCTGAAGTGCACAACTGAGTGCTATGAAGCACCGACACTGCAAAAACCTGACGTGTCGTGTCCGACACTCTTCGACACTCCCCGATATTATAACACGCATTATAGAAATTCAAAAAAAGGTTCAAAGGTTGCGTTGCGTTGAGTTTTTAGTTCCAACTATTAGATTCATTGGAATACGAATACCATTTTATTGAATTTAATATAAATATTTGGGATATATTACGTTTCTTTGCAAAATTGATGAATATTATAAGTTTAGTTTCATTTTTTTGTTAAATTATTGAATATTAAATATAATATACACTGCATAAATTAAAAATATTATTTAATATCAAAACGTGTCTTAACGTGTCGAAATCTAACATATTTTAGAATTAACGTGTCGGCGTGTCGGTATCGGTGCTACAAGGGTGTATCCACCTTTGAATTTAAGTCATTCATGTTAATTTAAATCAATGGTAGTTGCCCCCTCACTTGTGCGTTTTAGAGGCTTTCTGACTTTAGAGGAGTTTTATCCTGATATGTTATGTTAAATTAGATTTGAAGCTTAGGTTGAGAAAGGATTATAGTTTTCGGCTGCCATATTATGCATGATGTTTTATTGATTTTCTTAGATGAAATTCAGGACATGAGAGGAATTTGTTTGAAGTATGATTCTTTATTGTTATTTGTACACATGTTGGAAAAGTGTGAGGGTGTGCTGGGTTTAGATTTAGAGAATTAACTTACACAGAGACCATTGGGAAGGTGAATAAATTTCAGTTGCTGTTCTTGATGCTAAGGAAGTTTTGGTTCCTTTTCCTTGCTTTTAGTAAGAAAAGGATCTTCTAAGGTGAGTTTAACTTGGCTGTTTTTCTATGTATTGATGAATTTTCTACTCTTGATTCCTTGAACACCCACCCCCCCAAACCCCTTCCGTGCGCCCCCCACAAACACACAACCCCCCTGCACGAAACATTGGTCTTAAATGCTTTTGCAATTGCTATAGGGCATTTTTATGATATTATCTACATAATCATGTTCAAAGCTGAGATACTGTCTATGATGGTATTTGTAGGTGGATAAGCGACAGTCGTGATGAGTACACTAAGGAGAGATTGGAGGCCATTAATGATGAATTCAAGCTCTATCGCTGCCACACCATATTGAATTGTGCTCGTGCCTGCCCAAAGGGGTTGAACCCTGGAAAGCAAATCTCACATATCAAGTCGCTTCAGCCTAAAGCTTGAAGTTCTGTTGTTTGAAGCGTGATGATGTTTGCACTGATAATTTATGTTGGGATTTTTTTTCTTCAAATATGGGGATAATTTAGCTATATTCTTAATAAAACCTGAGCCCCTTTTGTAAAACATGGGTTTTAAGTCTATATTGCCTTTTGTTTTTTGAAATAATGCTAATAGTTATATTGCCTTCTATTTTTGAAATAAATGCTAATATTGACTTGTAAAAATATTAATTTGAATGATTTACGAGTAGCATAACTTATTTACATTCATATGTTTTAGTTGGTCTAAACTTAAGTTGACTGTCCCATTAGGAGGCTTTGTATGGAAATGTATTGCTAACTTGGAATCACATTTTATGCTACCTAACCAGTCAGTGTGCTGCTTTCCAATCGTGTTAAATTGTTAAGGTGATGACCATTTTGCTGCTTGGAGTAGGAACCTACAAAATTATTATTAGTTTTGGCATTACTTTTAATTTTAATACGTAGTTATTGGAAAGTTATATTTTTAGGGCTTTATTTAGGTTTTCTTTCTAAAAATGAGAGTATATTATTGGAAAGTTTTGGCATAATGTTTTTTAAGTAGTATTGTATTTCTTAGCGGAGGATGAACCAAAATAGTGGTGAAATTATTTTTTTGTGATTGAAAGGTCACAGTTTCAAATTCAGGAAGTAGCTTCTTTATAATTATTTGTAAGGGTAAAGTTGCATATGGAGATTGTCTTATTCCACACTTGCTAATCGGATTGAATTGTTAAGTTTTTTTTATTAGTATTGTATTAGTTAAACGAATTTATATATGTAGCTTGAATGACCGGGTAAATGATTAGAGGAACAACCAGCAGATCAAATTTTTTTCCATCTGATATTCTGATCAGTTGCTACTTTTTCGTTATCAGCCCACAGCAGAAGCTGATTCATGCTTTTTCTGCTTCTTCCGGGACTGCATGATTTCTCTGGTGCTTTGGCATGTAGAGTGGCGCTACCATGTTTAGGATTTGCGCTTTATGAACCCAACATAGATCTTCTAGTCTTCTAGATTAGCCTAGGTGTTTTAATTGTTCTTGGATAATGGATATGTTAGGAGTATTGTAGTTGAGTGCATGTTTGGCTGGCCATGGCAACTCTATTAAAACCAAATATACTCGAAGAAAGAGCCTTGACCAAAATAAAAATATATGATATGAAAGGCTCACTTCATAGAATTGTCATGAGGGATCTTCAATTTAAACTAGGCAATAAAATAACAAAAACCAGAAAATGTGTATTCGCAATTAACACAGCTTTAGAATGACCATTACATCTAATCATAGCATACGTAAAATTATGGACATGTGAAAGAGATTTAATGATTTACATAGCAGAAATCAAGACGGGTTAAGCTCTCCTATTGCTCAAAAAGTTTACAGAGTTGAGAACCTTATATAACACAATATTGAGAAAACTTCACATACCATTGTGATAATTCAAACCAAACAAAGATATCAACATCATGGTCATGAAGTTGTTGGCAGTAGCTTGGTTTATGGTTTTCATGATTTCTATTGAGCATGGGATTAATGTCCAAGGTAGCACTCGCCTTTCAATTCTCAGGATTTCTCAGAGTATCCAATCATCTCAATATGTGACTATAACAGGTAATGCAGTGAATACAATACAAGCTTTGCCATTTAGGTAGCTTGTAATCAACAATCTAATTTGCAACTCTGTTTGGCAATGGTCTATAATAGTTTGGCCTGTCATTGAGGTGAAAATTCTGAGGGTGACAAGTACAGAAATTGCATATTTCCTAATAGAGAAATGATGTTTCTACAGGATGCAACAATGACTGCGACACCGCATGTTGTAACTGTGACATCAGAAAACAGCCACCACTCTGTGTTCAATGCTGTCAAGAAGATCCATAAAAGACGTAGGTATACTTAGCAAAAAGTGAAACCACATTGTTGTACACTAAATTTAGTTCAGGAAATTGCATTTTTCATTTCAACTTTATCCAAATGGAAACTTCAATTCATTTAAGGGCTTCTATCATGTAATAGGAGATAAATTATCTTATGTCGTGAGATAAATAAAATAGAGCTCACCAATTTTATTTATTTTTAAAATAAAATAACACATCTTTTTACGTAAGTGTATTATGTGAAATGAATCTCGTGCAACATAAGAATATAATTTTCCTTCATTTAAACATGCAAACTGAATAAACCAAAAACATTTTCAAACATGTAAATCTCCAGATCATGATTTGATGAACATGCAACTAGGGACTTCTTATCTTATGGAGGAAGGAGAAAAAAGAAGTCTCACAAACCTACCTTGTTGATCTTGTCCAGGATATTGTTTATAGTCAATGTAGCTACAGTTAATCAACTTATACTTGCAATTGATCTTTTATTCTCACCATGCATAAGTTACAACTTGAAGTCCCTTATATTCATTTTGACCAAAGGGTTATCTGTAGCATTAATAAATCTCCAGCGCTTACTGGTACGATCTATTTAAAAAACAAAAGAGGATTGCATCCTTCACATCACTCTTATTCTCATCCAAAGTAATCAGAGGATTTCCAGCGTCTTTGATTGTCTTTGAAAAACACCAGCTCTTTGGCCAATATGAAGAAGGAAGTCAAAGAATTTTATTCTCATTCAACCACCAGACAAGTGTCTTTGAAAAACACTTTTACAATGAATTTTACCTGTTATTCCGGGAAAAATCAGGCCATAGTACACTCTTGTTTACATTATTTCAACTCATCGACAAAACTGTAATCAGAATAAAATCCACCTACAAAACAGGATTACGTGTACCCTATATAGTGCATCTAGAAAGTTCTGGATATTACATAGACCACCTGATTTCCTATTCTAGCCTGATAGCTGGTTCTTAGGATGATAACTTAAACAGGACAGGATGTTACAAACTATATACTTCTTGACAAACCAAGAAATACAACAGCTGATGAAATCTGGACCCTAAGATCAGCGATATCCACATCATGGCCACCTTCAACGAGGCCCCACTTGTCCACCTAAAAAAGAGAATGAAGACAGTTTTATTTCTCAGACCATGTTTAGATTCATTTCCTGTACTTCAATATTTAAGCAAAAGTTTATAAACACACACAAAAAAAGAAAAGTTTATGAATCAGGTTATAGATTATAGATTATAGATAGTCACGTAACTACCTGTAAATCTTCTTCAAGTCTAGTAAGCTCAATTGCTTCCTCAATTTGCAATTTCCCACACACCGTACCAATAGCAATAATTAATGAGTGTGCTGATGCTGCAATAGCATCAATTGCTGCCAATTCGCAGTCATCTGTTTTCTTTAGAAGGTTCTCTATAGCCATTACAAGACCATCTTCCTGCTTTCCACCAAAAAAGCTGGAGTATACAACGGGTTTAAAGCCAAATTCTGACTCCACCCAGCAGAGCAGAGGATCAATTTTCTCCACTTGGCGATCTGAAAAGACAACTTTCAAATTAAAGTTCATACATCTTTCTCAAAATCATTGAGATGTTTCATAACCCAAATAGCTTTGATTATCAAGGACATTGCAAGAAAAGAAAATGTATAACAATCACTCTAGGTAGGTAAAGCTAAAATACAATCTTAATATTGCACAATATCTCTGAACAGCTTCCACAGGAGAGGAAAACATGAAGACAGCTTGCCAAAAATAAAAAACATAACAATACCACCTACCCACCCACAAAATTCATGGTAAATTTTTTTACAGATACAGACCTAAACTGACACTGGTCAAAAAACTTAAATCCTGCCTGTCTTCATGAAAGATCATTCCCACAACTACAATAAAGCAGATTATTCTCATGACTTGAAGTTCATGATCATATTAGGCATAGAGATCATTGTTATTTATCTTCCTTGTAATAACTGTTCCCTGGCCATAGCCCATAATAAAAAAATTCATAAGTTGCCACAGACAAATACACACTGCAAGACCATCAAGATCACTTTTCTAAATGCGTTGTTTAGCAGTCTCATCTCTCATGTGTAACATGCCATTCAATTAGCCAGCCCAAACTTGATCTGCTGAACAAGTAGATTAAATGAGCTCTAAGAAAAATGCTTTTCATAATATAATTTAAAGATGATGACTCCAAGACTCCAAGTTCTAATATACTCAGCATGTATTTACATCAGGCAATCATGACTTGATTAACTGAGATCAGACATACATAAAGACATATCAAGCTATCAACTAAAACCGTACCATGGACATAGCTTGTCAGGTCATTGTCATCGGGAGCACGACAAAATACTAAATCTTGATTAAATTTCTTCATCAAATTCTCAATAATTTTGGACCTTGTGAGTGGAACTCTTTCCAAGGCAGTGCAAGCAAGTCTCATAAGAGGCATTGTGAAGGGTCTTATGCCATCCGCTTGCTACAATAAATCAAACTTCATTACTAAGTCCATTTTAAATGATACTCCAAAGCATCCATAACTAAATCAAACAGAACATGCAGCTTCAAATGCAAACAATTTAAATATTTCGAATGACGATTCAGGGAACATATATTCATACGGAAGGGGAAGCTGGCATGAGCTATCACCCCACCAAGTGACTTTAAATCATTATAACCCATAATTTGGAGCAAAATTTTAAGAATATGAAACAAAATTCATAGCTTTCGCAAAAAACTCAAGGGAACTAAACATCTTTCTTTGTTATGATGATGAGATACTCATACACCAACCAGGAAGGAATCTATTTTAGACATGTTAACCCCAAACAACGGATAAATTTTTAGTCCTGTTGTAATACATACAACACTCACTGTGTTATATGAGTGTAGTATGTAGCATACACACGTGGACTAAATCCCCCCCCCCCCCCAAAAAAAAAAATAACATAGCAACCAAAGACTTCACTATACTGTGCCTATCACCTACAATTTGAGAATTCCATTACAATAAAGAGATGACCTCCCTCCACTATAATTGTAGCTCCTTAGGGAAATTGTAAAAAAACATTTGCATTATGCCTAGGTAAAACAACTCTTATTTAGAGCAATTGTGAACTTAATTAATATCAACACAATATTCAGCAACGAATAAAGATATTAAAACCCAATAAATTAAAAAAAAACAAAAAACAATGAACATACTTGATATTCCCATTCAGCAGCAATAGCCTTAGCAAGAGCAGGAGTGGGAAGTTTCAGAGGCCTCTTGGAAGGGGTTTTGAGGGTTCTGTAATCAAGCATCACCGTCCACCCGTTCCCGTCTTCACTCTCTCTCGTCTTCACTTCCTTGTAGAACCGCTTCCCCACGATCGACCCCGTCATGAACGACATCGGCATCGTCACCGACGACGGCGACTTCCACCTTGCCCCCGGTACCTTCAGGTGCACGTCTCTTCCGTCCGACGAGAACGTGAACGACGACGATTGCGGTTGCACCTCCTCGTCGGCGGCGGCGACGGAGGCGAAGCGCCGGCCAATTGGGTGAACTGAGAGTGACGTGAGAAATTTAGGGTTTATTGATTTTATGGAATTTCTCATTATTGAGTGTGCCATTCTTCTTCTTTTTTTTAAATTTTTTTGCTTTCTCTTCTCAGTTGTTGAAGAGAGGGAATAAAAACAGTGCTTGGAGTAAGATTCAGAAGAAAGAATGGATGACAACAAGAAACGAAGAAGGAAGAAAAATGAGGATGTTGGGTCTTTTGACAGACCCATGGAATAATAGACTTGGGCTTAATTTATTTATTTCTTGGCTTATTATTGATATTCATGGGCTTAATCTTCTTAAAAGCCCATCAAAAGTTCAAAAGGAACCGACGGGATGACTTTAGTTGTGTCCCCCCAAACATTTTTTTTTTCAACCGCTAGTAGTCAACTCAATATAATATTAGGGATATGTTATTTTATCTATATTTTTTCTGTCTATGTTTACTTATCATCTTCCAACATTGTTAGATTAGAATCTTAAGAGGAGAGAGAAAGATAAAAGTTAATTGAGATTATGATATAATAGTGTTTCACAATAACAAAAGTAGACAGAAAAAAAAAAGTAGATAAAATAACCTATTCAAGAAGTTTTCTAATTTAGAACGTAAAATTACGTCTCTTTTATATAAGCTTTTTTTTAAAGATTCGTGTCTCTACACTTTTAGTTAATGGACAGTTCTAATTAGAGGTAATTATTCGCTTTTGGGTTAATGAATAATTTTGGTCATCAGTGATAAGATATTTACAAATGACACTTGTTTCGGATGACCCAACAACACAGCGGCCCAAAGGTCCAAGCCCAATCTCAACCCCCTATACACATCAGCCTTACCAAACTGTCAGCCCCCAACTCCCAACGCGACGACACTCCCTAGGAAAAACACCAAAATGTCCCGTCTTGGGACCCCAACCCCCAATGGTGACCGCCCCAGATACCATTAGAGGAAACTGCCCCTTGTCACACACTGATACCGCCAGGCACAGGGGGTGCATCGCTGCTATCATAGCAGCGCCTGCCACACCCAGCAGCGTCTGCCACCCTTAGCAGATCCCAAGGAGGGTTGACCCCCCTCCTCACCAACTCACACAAGATTCACATCACCTTCCGCTATACATAGCCCCCTTGGCACACGAAGAAGGTATCTTATGTATCGTTATTCTGCCCATTTATATTGAGCCACTCATACACACACCTAACTCCATTGTTGACTGCTTACTTCATACTTGGAACCGTGCCTCTTAGCTTGGTCTCTACCTGTGCTAAGGGTATTATCCATACAGTGACTCCATCCCCAAAGGGAACATAGTGGGCTTATAGATCCCAACGGTACATTGACGCCGTTTGTGGGAACTATAAACTCCTATTCCCATTCTCCTACCAAAGATCTACAAGAGGCATTTCATTTTCTGACAGCTAAACATGGTTGTTACGACAAGAAGAGCAGAGCAGACTAGAGTTGTTACCCCTGAAGGTCATGTGCAAATAGTTCATTCCAGCTCCCCATCGTCTATGCATTCAGCCCCTGCTGAACAAGCAGCCGACGAGGCGCTCCCACCGATGCCGCAATTTGTTGACCCACAGTTACCAGCAGCTGATGCTAGAGTAACACAGTTGAACTGTCGCGTAGCCATACGCGAAGTCCAAGTAGAGAACTTAATCCTAACTCAACCCCCACCACCTGGAGTTCGTTTTGGAATGCCACTCCCCGCCGCTGGCCCGCAAACTATCCCACCACCTTATCATCTACAACCGGCTCGAAGTCAGCCGGTGGCTCTGTATAATGATCATCGGATCCCTGTGGTCTCCCCATATCCCCCTGGACCTTACACACAATGCGGCCGCCCCTTACCCCCCACCATTCCCTACTGGTTTTCCATTCCACGGTTACGCAATACCGCCTCATAATGCGGCCATTCCAAAACCTCAAGGATCATGTATGAATCCTGGCCTGCCACAATATGGCGCCCATCAAGACCCAGCCCTCTCTTACTCTTTTGAAGCCCCACATGCACCTCGCCCACCACCAGACCAGCACGCGCACAACCCGAACTTGCGAGTAACGCCCGCTAATACTTCAGGACGCAACAAACCCTTGACCGATAGCCTACGCCTAACCCCTATACCTCTTGGTTTCAAAGGCCCTTCCAATATCGCTACGTATGTGGGTGACACTGATCCTTTTGAATGGATCCAAAAGTTTAAAGCAGCGATGACCCTTCACGGTGAGACTGATCTCCTAATGTGCAGGACTTTCCCTACGCTTCTGGGCGGGAGAGCATTGACATGGTACACCACTTTGCCAACTGGTAGTATTGCGTCCTGGGATGATTTGGCAGGAAAGTTTCAAACCCATTTCGCAAGCAGGTGCGGGGTCTGGACCCTAAGGTGCAGGTGCATATACTCCTGTTAGGCTTGCGACAAGGAGCGTTCGCCTACGAGCTTGCTCACCATGAAATTACAGACCTAGAAGAGGGTCAAGAAAAAAGCTCAAGAGTTTATGCGGATTGAAGAGTATAAAGGGAGCCGAGTCGACGACGCCCACAACCAAGAGAAGAGAGCCAATAAAAGTAAGGACCACGTGGAAGAAGGCAGGAAGGGTCACAAACCCTCCAAATATGTCAGTCGCCCTTTGGGGCATAACACCTCAGGGCGCCAATCACACAGCGTCCTGCAAACTGAATACAAAGAAGAGCGCAAGAGTAACCCACGACATCAACAACTGACCAGGTAAGCCACCGTATACTGCAAATTCCACCGCAACAATGGTCATAGTACTGAAGAATGCAGACACCTCAAAGATGAGATTGATGAGCTTATCAAGGGCGGGGCTCAAAGACGGCGAGTGACGGTGCTCGTACTGTCAGTTCTGGCAAGCGACACCGCGAGCGTAGCAATTCACCAAAAAGAAGAAGAACTAACCAATTCGGTTACCGGCCCCGCCATGAACGTGACCAAAGAGAAGATTCTCCAAGAGACCGCAGAGTGCATGCTAGCCCAAACAATAGAGGAAGACGGGAGGAAGATGACGAAGACTCAGCTATCATCAAGCACAGAGTGATAAACATGATCTCAGACGGATTGAGCGGAGGTGGAGAAACAGCTAACGCCAGGAAGAAACACTTGAAGCAATATTTGGCGGTAGCTGGAAAAGTCATCAGCAAAGTGAAAGTTGATTCGGGTCCAACCAAGCCTAAAATCGTGTGGGACTACAGTGATTTGGGCGACGTCCTTCCCGGACATGATGAACCCCTAGTCATTCAAGCAATAATAGCCAATTTTGGCGTTAATCACATGTTTGTTGATCACGACAGTTCTGCTGACATCTTGTTTTTACCATGTTTCAGGGCGTTAGGGTTTACAGTCAATGACTTAACCCCAGTCGCTGGTGAACTCTCAGGTTTCAATGCAACAGTCACCAAGCCGCTCGGAATGATAAACCTGTGTTTATCCATGGGAACTCCACCCACTTCAAGGTCAGCTGACATCCAATTCCTAGTGCTTGACACCCCATCAGCATACAACGCAATTCTTGGCAGAAGGATGTTCGCCGCCTTTGAGGTGAGCGTATCAACCCGCACTTGGCGATGAAGTTTGTAGCCAGAGATAACAAAGTCGCAACGATAAAAGAAGACCAAACGGTAGCCAAGAGCTGCTACAATATATTCCTGAGATCAGCGACCAAGGTTACCTTCAGAGATCAACCAACACCCTAACAAATAACAACCCTGCCAATTGAAAGAAGCCCTAGCAGGAATGGGAAGAAGCATGACCAATGTTTCCTAGTAGAATTTGATGCAAGAGACAAACCTCAGGTGGAACATTCCAGACCCACTCCAGATGGAGCGTTGGAACATAAAGTCTTGGGCGATGCTGATCATTAAACAACAACCATCGGGGCAACCATTGACCCAGAAATGAAAAGCAAATTGATCAAATTGCTGCGAGACAACAGAGATCTGTTCGCTTGGAAACCATCAGACATGTCGGGCATCGACCCTGAAGTGTGCTGCCACCGGTTATCTGTTGACCCCAAAGTAAAGCCCGTCTCCCAGAAAAAAAAAAGTTTGGTACCGACCGCCAGAAGGTCATTGATGAGGAAGTTAAAAGACTCCATGACGCTGGCTTCATTAGGGAAATCAAGTACACCACTTGGTTGTCCAACCCAGTATTGGTAAAAAAGCCAAATGGAGCGTGGATGATGTGTGTCGAGTACACTGACCTGAACAAGGTATGTCCCAAAGATGCTTATCCCTTTCCCAGCATTGACCAGTTGGCCGATAACGCATATGGTTTCAAAATGCTATCATTCATGGATACGTACTCTGGTTACAATCAAATCCCACTGCTCGAGGAGGACCAAGATAAAACGGCGTTCATCACCCAGAACGCCAACTACTGTTATACCATGACGCCCTTCGGATTAAAGAATGTCGGTGCCACATATCAGCGGATGATGAATAAAGTGTTCAAAGATTTAATTGGCAATAACATTGAAGTTTATATCGATGACATGATCGCCAAGTCGCAAATGCCGAAACAACACTTGTTGGACCTTCAAGGCGTGTTCGATAGGTTGAGAAAGTACAATATGCGGCTTAATCCTAGCAAATGCGCTTTCGGCGTGCCCGCCAGCAAGTTTCTAGGCTTCATACTTACCGAGAGAGGCATTGAGGTCAACCCTGACAAATGCAAGGCAGTTATCGAAATGCTAAGCCCCCAAACGGTCAAAGAAGTTCAACAGTTAACCGGGAGGCTTGTGGCCCTCACCCATTTTTTAGCAAATCGGCACATAAGTCTCTCCCCCTGTTCGGCCTACTCAAAAAAGGAACTACCTTTCGGTGGTCCGAAGAATGTGAGAAAGCCTTCCAGGAGTTTAAAAGAGCTCTCTCTTGCCCACCAATCCTCGCCAAGCCAGACAATGGAGAGACGTTGTATTTATACCTCGTCGTAGGCGCCGAGGCTATCAGCGCAGCCTTAGTCAAAGAATCAAAAGAGGAAGGGCAGAAACCAGTCTACTTTAACAGCAAAGTTCTATAAGGGGCTGATTGAGACCATATTTCCAATGCCATCCGATCACTGTCAGGACCAATCAGCCAATCCGCCAAGTTTTGCATAAGCCTGACCTCGCTGGAAGAATGATGTATTGGGCGATTGAGCTGTCGGAGTACCAAATCACCTATAAGCCAAGAATCGCCATTAAGGCTCAAGTCCTCACAAACTTCATAGCCGAAATGACGCACAGTTTCCTGCCTGATGGTCAAATTGCCAAAACATCGCTCCCAGCGATATGGAAGCTATATATTGATGGCTCATCAAACGCCAAAGGCTCAGGGGCAGAAATGATAGTTGAAAATCCAGACGGTGTGACTGTCGAGCATTCCTTATACTTCGACTTCAATACCACAAATAACCAGGAAGAGTATGAGGCCATGATAGCTGGCCTAATTCAAGCAAAGGAGATGGGAGCCCAGCACCTCAAAGTCTTCAGTGACTCTCAGTTGGTGACATTTTATATCTTAGGTGAGTATCAAGCCAAAAGACCACTGATGTGCAAGTACTTATAGAAAGTCAAAGAGTTAATACAAACCTTCGAAAGAGTTGAGGTGGAGCATATCAGGCGAGCTGAAAACACCCGGGCAGATATCCTCGCCAAGTTAGCAAGCACAAAGAGCCCAGGTAACAATTGCTCTGTGATCCAATATAATTTTCCTAACCCATGCATAGTCATGAGCATTTCAGACACGGCCGCCGAAGTCGCTGAAGAGACCTGGATCACACCCATTGTCAATTACTTGTCTGAAGGAGCCATACCTCTTGACCAAAAGGAAGCTAGGAAGGTAGTACGAAGAAGCGCCCATTTCTGCATAGTACAAGGACGACTATATAAGAGAGGACTCTCGACTCCACTTCTGAAGTGTCTGAACCCCAACGACGTTCAGTATGTTTTAGAAGAAATCCACGAAGGAATCAACGGTCACCACATGGCGGGCACTCGCTAGCAAAGAAAGCACTGAGAGCTGGTTTTTATTGGCCGACCATGGAGCGCGACGCCCATGAGCATGTCAAAAAATGTGAAAAATGCCAGAGGTTCGTCGACGTACACAAAGCCCCGCAAGAAGAGTTGACATCAATCACCTCACTGTGGCCTTTCTATAAGTGGGGAATCGACATTCTAGGTCATTTTCCCATGGCGGCTGGCCGAGTCCAATGGTTGATTGTCGCCATAGACTACTTTACCAAGTGGGTAGAGGCTGAATCTTTAGCCACCATTACATTCGAGAAAGCGAGGAAGTTCTTTTGGAGAAGTATTGTCTACCGCTTCGGCATCCCTAGAGAAGTCATTACAGACAATGGTACCCAGTTCACTGACGCAAAGTTCCGTGAATTAATGGGAAATTTGTAGATCCGGCATCATTTTGCCGCAGTAGAACACCCCCAATCCAACGGATTAGTGGAGTCGGCCAACAAAATGCTGGCTAAAGGAATCAAGAAAAAATTGGAGGCACATAAAGGGGCGTGGGTTGACAATTTGGACAACGTCCTGTGGGGATACATGACAACCGCCCAGTCTTCCACTAGAGAGACGCCTTTCAGATTAACATACGACACTGAAGCCATGATCCCCGCAGAAATTGGTGAACCCTCTTGGCGGAGAGACCACATTGCCGAGGTCGCCAACAGTCAAAATCTTAAAGAAGCATTAGACCTACTGGATGAGCTTAGAGAACATGCTGCTCAGTTTGACTGTCGTTCCAAGGAAAGGTCAGCCACTTGCTACAATAAGAAAGTTGTTCCTCGGAAGTTCGCAGAAAAAGATTTGGTTCTTAGACGAGCGGACGTTGGAAACAAAAATGCCCGCGAAGGAAAGCTCGCCCCAAACTGAGAAGGACCTTACCGGATAGCAAACAAACTGGGGAAAAGAGCATACTCACTCGAGACACTAGATGGAAAAGCAATCCCCAGGGCGTGGAACGCAGATAAGCTCAAGAAATATTATAGTTAAACTACCATGTAACACTTCCTGCACTCTTTTCCTTTCCCAAGTTTTTATCCCAATGGGTTTTACTGGGAAAGGTTTTTAATGAGGCAGGGTCCCACTTTTCAATGAACATTATTGCCTATTTTTTACAACTCTTAGTATAAGTTAAACGTCCAATTAACGGGATGGTTCTCACCCCCGCGACGAGTTGCCCTGGGACGGTTCTCACCCCCAGCCAATGACCAAATAACGGGATGGTTCTCACCCCCGCCATGCGTTGGATTGGGATGGTTCTCACCCCCAGCCAACGCCCAAGTAACGAGATGGTTCTTGATGGGACGTAAATTTGTTCCCATCTAAGCCCATTTTGATTGCAAAATACCATCCGTTCCCTCATCTGATGAGCAACTTCAGCATGAAAATCACTTGTTTTACATCTTTGTGACAAAAACACAGTGGGGGAACGGATGACAAAAACACAGTGGGGGAACGGATGATGACGTAATCCTTTGGAAAACATATTAAAAGGGGAACGGATTTAGAGCATTTATTGCACCTGCTCCACTCATTTAATGCTTCTGATCACTTTGCAGGAAACGTTGAAACAAAGTTTCAATAAAGCAGAGGCGGTGCATCAATTAAGCACGAAGAAACATGTATAACAGGAATGAAGAGTTCTCATTGGCTGAGAAGAAAGCAAGACATGGGGGATTGCAAGAAATGGCAAATCTCAACAATAACTGTCCCATCCAGCAAGTTGCAAGCCTCCAAACAATGTTGCCACCGCCCCGCCCATACAGTCAAGAAACCAACTTCAAGGGATTTTACAAGATTGTCACTCATCCTTTTGCCTATAAATAGGACGTTCCAAACACGAAGACATGATCGAATTCCTTAAGAAGAGATCACTTAGTATTATTTAGTTAATTTGTAGTTTAATTTTGTATAGTTAAGTGACAATCCTTCTCCTTTATTCTGTAACATTCACTTGAGACTCCTCACGAGCATCAACCATCTTCTCCAGTTTATATTTTGTTGTAATCTTTCTTGTTTCATTTCAATATAAGTGTTCCTTCTTTCCTTTCCACTCGATATCTCTAAACTGAATCTCGGGTCTATGGGACTTCAGTTTAGAATAATTATGTTTAAAGTAACAGCCATGGACTAAACTATCTGTGGAACGGATAAGCTGCAAATTTCTTAAAGAATTATTTTCAAAACTCTTGTACTGAAGCTTTTTGGATTTCTCTAGCTAAGTAAGCTATATTCATTGTGTATCAATGGAAATTGAACACATACTGAGAAAGGAACTTTCTTAAGGAAGGGATTTCAGACAGCTTAGCCAGTAGGGGAAGGTAGTGTTTTGGCAACGACACTATTGGTTACCTTATGAATAAGGGACCACTTCGTCCATTTTAAGGTTCTGTACCAAGTACCTGTTGGAGTCAAGGGAGCCATAGGAATATAGAAACTTGTGAGCCATCTAGTCTATGATCTGAGGAATCAGAGTTGGCAGTTAAGAAACTGGGACAAAGCCAAAAAGTGCTAAGTATTAAGCAGAGAAAATAACTATTTAAGAATGGAGCAGTAAATCCGTTCCTTGTGTTAAAACTGTTTTAAAACAATCCACCTTGTTGTGTCTTGATTATAGTTATTTCTATGTTATTTTTTATCTATTCAATCTTGTATCGATCAATCTCCAATGACTATTTTCATGCCATCTCTCATCAAGAAGGATCACATATATAACGAGGCGAGGAGTTGTTTGCCATCAGACTGAACTTAGGTAGTGTTTGGTTGAGGAGAAATTTTGTAATACTAGGAAAATTTAAATACTAGGGATCTGCAGGGAAAGTGAGTTAGATAGGAAAATTTTAAAAAAGTTGTTTGGTTGGGCAAAATTTTACCAGGAAAATTAAGTAAAATTCCTGAATGTGTGTTTGGTTGAATATAAAATATTGATGAGAAAACTTATTGAAATTACAAAATTATCCTTTTACAAAATTATACAACCAATTGCCCCACTGCATTAAGGGGTAGTATTGTCACTGTTTTGTACCGTGTTCACTTATCCGATTTTTAGATACAATTCCACCTGATTTGATGGATTCTTGAACAGTTCTTTTCTTCCTTTCTTACGTGCAATTTGAGATAGCTATGCATCTGATATTGATGGGAAAAAATCATGATACCTTGAACCAAACATGGAAAAATGATAAAGTCACAATCACTTCCCTAGGAATATCTACAAAACTCCTCAAACAAACACTACCTTACTGTTCTCGAGGAACGTTGTCAAGACAGTAGGGAACGTTTGACCAGACAGTTTAATCACTAACTTTTCTTCTCATTTTCATTATTTATAAAATAGTTTAAGGCATTATTTAAAGTTCTATCCTCGTGGGAACGATAATCTGGGCATTAATACACCCATTATTACTTGATGCATGCACTTGCGCACTTGGGTTGGAAGTAAGGGAACAAATCTGTATTCTCTTGTTAATTTAGAATAGAGGAACGTCCTCTATCAGAATATATATTTTTCCACCAATAGCAAACCATCCAACAGTTTTCACCCCCGCCATGCGTTGGATTGGGACGGTTCTCACCCCCAGCCAACGCCCAATTAACGAGATGGTTCTAACCCCCGCCATGCGTTGGATGGGGACAGTTCTCACCCCCAGCCAACGCCCAAGTAATGGGATGGTTCTCACCCCCGCCAGGCGTTGGACTGGGACGGTTCTCACCCCCAGCCAACGCCCAAGTAACGGGATTATTCTAACCCCCGCCATGCGTTGGATTGAGACGGTTCTCACCCCCAGCCAACGCCCAAGTAACGAGATGGTTCTCACCCCCGCCAGGCGTTGGACTGGGACGGTTCTCACCTCCAGCCAACGCCCAAGTAACGGGATGGTTCTCACCCCCGCCAGGCGTTGGACTGGGACGGTTCTCACCCCCAGCCAACGACCAAATAACGGGAGGATTCTCACCCTCGCCATGCGTTGGATTGGGACGGTTCTCACCCCCAACCAACGCCCAAGTAATGGGATGGTTCTCACCTCCGTCATGCGTTGGATTGGGACGGTTCTCACCCCCAGCCAACGCCCAAGTAACAGGATGGTTCTTACCCCCGCCAGGCGTTGGACTGGGACGGTTCTCACCCCCAGCCAACGCACAAGTAACGAGACGGTTCTCACCCCCGCCATGCGTTGGATTGGAACGGTTCTTACCCTCAGCCAACGCCCAAGTAATGGGATGATTCTCACCCCCGCCAGGCGTTGGGCTGGGACGATTCTCACCCCCAGTCAACGCCTAAGTAATGGGATGGTTCTCACCCCCGCCATGAGTTGGGCGGGGACGTTTCTCACCCACGCGTCAGTTAATGGAAAGTTACAATATATTAGACCCATGCATTGGGAGTGAGTAAGAAGGATTAAACAAGGAGCGACAAAATACATTAATAGCTAAAGAAGTACAAGTCCATGATTGACATACCAATCATGGAAAAAAGGGGAAAGCTAACGGTTAGCATACCAACCGTGAAAAAAAGGAAAATCTAAATTTACAAATTAAACTTGGCGGTCTCCCGTAGGGGCCACCTCTTCAGCAGCTACCGAGGCCTGTTCAGCCACGCCAGCGGTGACAACACCACCCCCACTCTCCGCATCTGAGCCAGCTAAAGTCATGCCAGCAAGTCCCGTCGACAAGTCACGCCCAGCCTCATCCTCAACAGGATGGCCATCACCGATTGCATCGCCAGTAGGAGGGACTCCTGGTGAGCCTTCATCTTCGTCAGTGTCGGGACTCTCCTCAATTACCTCCACCCCGCCACCTGCTAGCTGCTCAATTATCTTGTTTCCTTCCACCTCATACTCTGGGCTGAAACCAGTTATGTCAAGCTCAGGATGCCGAACGCAGACTTGTCGGATCGCATTGTTGAACGACTCGTATATAAGGTTCGCCAAGGCTTCGTCCAATTCTTCCACCCGCCAAGTTGATTTTTTGAGATCTTCTTGAGTGGCGTGAAGGTTCCCATGCACGGAGGCCAACTCAGTAGATAATTGGTCTTTTTCCGATTGGAGGCCCTCTTTGTCCTTTGTAGACTCGTCCATCAATTTTGACAAGTCATCTTTTTTGGAGTTTAGGCGCTTAACCTGTTGACTTGCCTTCTTCAGCTGCGCAGCCAGAGACTTGTTAGCAGCTTTTTGGTCACTAACCTCCTTACCAAGGCGTCCAACGTCGGCAGTTAAACCATCTACCTTACGCCCCATCTCATCAAGGCGATCATCCTGAGCAGAGCAGAGGCTGTCAACAACAAGGGCGACCTCTTGGATACCCAAGATTCAGCCAATGACCACTTGCGTGCAATTCAGGATTTCCTGGCGATTGATTCGTTCTAGCACCACCATCTTAGGTCGTTCAAGGTTAGGAAAAGTGGAGTCAAGGTCCCTTTCCGATAACTTGAGGGCCCTTCCAACTGGGATCTCAGTAGGAGAAGGAGCCTCCTGCGCACTCGCCGTTACCAAGAGCCCTTCACCACCAAGAGCACTAGTCACCATCATCCCACCGTCGCTGGAGTCCTCAGGAAAGCCACCCGAGACATGACAGTCGTTATCTGTTAACTGCCTCGACTCAGACAACTCAAGGCGCGAGAACTTTGAACCCCCAGGCGGGACTAAGTTTCCATCTCCTCCCCTTTTCAGCCCTGAGCTTTCACGCCCAGGCGACACTGATCCGAATGTCGACTCGCTCGCCGACGAACCTCCCACCACATTCGTGGGATCTTTAATTATAGGGCCAGTCGCCCTCCTCTCCAGCTCACCAACAAGAATATTAGTCGCAGATCGGATTTTCTTCCGACGGTGGTGAACTTCTTTCTTTTTTCCTTTGTCCACATCTTTTCTCTTCGCGGCGGGGCTGGGCGCAACCCGAGGAACCACACCCTTAGCAGCCTTAACCTTGGCAGCCGCCTCACGTGCAAGCCTCAACGTGTCCATCGACAAGCTCTCAACTGCAAGATAGGAAAGACACAAGTGTTAGTAAAGACAGTTAATACTCACAACATAGCTATAAATGGTACAAATCACCACCACACCTCCATAACACAACACTCTCTTCGTAGGCCACCAATCAAGGCCTCCCTTAACCTCCAAAAACCAATCCTCTACCAATACTTCTTCAGGAGACAAGGCTTCGTGCCCAAATGAATACTGACTGGCGGGAATCTCATAATGGGCCTTGGTCCAACATAGCTCAAACCGACTTTTCCCACTCTCCCGGTCAACGAAAAAAGGCAATTCCCTCTAGCCAAGTACTGGTTGAATCCAGAAAAAAGTCCCCCCCTCCAGTTCTTATATGAATTGGCGTACTGAGCAAATATCGATCCTAATCCGGTCCCCGCCTTCAGCGAAACCCAGCCAAGCTTTTTCAACGAGGGCGACACCTGGAAGCAATAAAAGAATAACCGCACAGAGCACACCCATTCAAAATATCGACATATCTTTTCAAAGACCCGAACAAACACCCAAGCATTAGGGTGCAGTTGAGAAGGCGCAACCCGTAGATGGGCTAGCACCCCCATCTCGAACTCAGATATAGGAAACCTAACTTTCTGATCCGTAAAGTGAGTCTTGTAAACCATGAACCGCCATCGAGAGATCGCCCTACGGCGAGGCTTGTCACAAACTCGGTCAGCACTCCTGACCGCAATGCTTTGCCACTTCTTGTCGTCTTCGACATTGTCAGTAAAATCAAAATTGCCTTCTGATTGATAAGATTGGTCCAAAATAGCCTCGCTGATATAACAAGATGAAGAGGATGCCACCATCGGGTCATATTCTGATGGGTTGTCCCTAAGAGATTCAACAGTCGGATAGGTTGTCCCTAAGAGGCGAGGCTTGTAATAATACTCTAATGGACGGTTTTGCGGTTGGCGGTTAATAGAGGATAAAGGTCGAATAAGTAGCCCTGCTCCAAAAACTGAGCGCCGCGAATCACGGCGGCGCGAACCATTCCTCTAATCATAAGAATGACCAGAAGACCTAGAATGACTCCTCCGAGAAGGGCGAGGCCCAACCCCTTCACCAGACCCACCAGATCGTTGCCTTCTAGATTTAGCAGACTGGCGCCTACCAGATCTAGAAGCGTTCTCACCAGTCACCACCTGGCGCCCACCATGAAGACGGGAACCAAACGCCTCACCAGAATACGGAACCACAGGTCCCAAAGCCCTCTTCGGCAAGAGATGTTGAATCTCCTCTTCACTGAAACCCAGAAGCTCAGGTATCCTACCATGTGGCAACGACTCAACCCCAGGAATTAAAGAACGGTATGGGGGAACGCTACTTCCTTCCCCACCACGACTAGCAAGGTATCCCTGCATAGCCGGCCCCACTGCACAACCATTGAGCGTATTGAAAGCTTCATCAAACTCTTCCTCCTTAACATCTACCTCCAACTTAGGCAAGACCAAACCAGTCAAGTCTGTTAACTTGACCATCACAACAAAAAGGAGAAGGGAAGCAAAGCCAAATAAATTTAAAGAAATATCAAAGCTACAAGCCAGAAACACTGTACCTGAGATAACACAGAGAATGAAGAAAGGAAGACCGGCACGAGCACTCTCACAAAGAGAAAAAGCCCAAATAAGGAAGGCAGGAACAAGAAGAGCCTGAGATTTGTGAAGAAGATCCCCAGGGAGGGACAAACCTCCTTTAAATAGGGTGAGAAGGATCAGGATGGCGTACACGTGTAATACCCCACCTTTTCGACCGTAGGATAACACAACCGTCAGATAATAGGCAGTTGTGATGAGGGGCCTAATGGTAATTACAGGGGGACAAGACACCCCTCACATCGCATTAATGCGCCGTGCTTTATGACGTTTGAGTGCCTGCAATTAATTGTAGTAATGGAAGCACCCATCATTGCTGCTCCTCGAAAATCGAAAAACCACTTTTCGTGTCAGGAAAGGCGAAAGGCCCAAAAAGCCCCCTGCAAACCACGCGGCCCGCCAAAGAGAGAAATTGTATGAAACCCCACCTCGAGCCGCCAAGACTCCAAATACTCACCGAGTCATCAAAAGATCCCTCACCACGCCTATACCTACCACTCAGATCGCCAGCAAGGCGTCACCCAAGCCTATTTACCTTGGCACCAACCTACGCTTGCTACCAAGCTGGGGGGCTCCTGTTCCGAATAGCCCAACAATACAGCGGCCCATAGGCCCAATCTCAACCCCCTATCCACGTCAGCCCTACCAACTATCAGCCCCCAACCCCAACGCAACGACACTCCCTAGGAGAAATACCAAAATGTCCCGTCTTGGGACCCCAACCCCCAAAGGTGACCGTCCCAGATACCATAAGAGGAAACTGCCCTTTGTCAAACGCTAACACCGCCAAGCACAGGGGGCTTATCGCTGCTATCATAGCAGCGCCTGCCACGCTCAACATCGTCTGTCACCCTTAGCAGATCCCAAGGAGGATTGACCCCCTCCTCACTAACCCACACAAGATTCACATCACCTTCCCCTATAAATAGCCCCCTTGGCACACCAAGAAGGCATCTTATGTATCGTTATTCTGCCCATTTATATTGAGTCACACATACACACACCTAACCCCATTGTTGACTGCTTACTTCATACTTGGAACCGTGCCTCTTAGCTTGGTCTCTACATGTGCTAAAGGTATTATCCATACAGTGACTCCATCCCCAAAGGGAACATAGCGGGCTTATAGATCTCAACGGTACAACACTAGAACGTGAATCAATTGGTAAAAGTTGTTCGATCATTAACCAGTGATTTTGAGTTTGAATTTTGAATATACAATTATATTTGAAAATTTGTAGAGAGAAATATGTCGTCCTTATATTGCTACTCAGTTTGATCAACTAATCAAGCAATCTGAAAAATATATTAAAACAAATTCATAACTCTTAGACCTAAAATTCATTTATATTTATGAAGATTAATTTTGCTTCATTTTAAAATATCTTCATAAGAGAGAGGTGGGTGTTAAATAAAAAGATTTTATTATTTTATTTCAGTCATGACAGAGGCAAGCTTAAAGAATGATAAAATGATTATTTTGTGATTGAAAGGTCAAGAACAACACCGAATGCATCATATATAAAGCTTGTCTCTACTTCAGCCCCACAGTGCAGTTGGAGTACCGTAAAAGGCTTGGATTTCTTGAGATAATTATCAGTTAACGACTCAATAGTTTCGCATTGTCTTTTACTTTTAATTGGTTCATTATCAATTTCATTTATTCCATTAGGAAAAATCGATTATCATAAAACAAAATCAAACGGGACTGACATGTGAGGATGGGAAAAATAATGATGCCAGGAATTTTCTAAATTCAATAATTAATATGGGGGATATTTTCATATTGCGTTATCGCTTCAGTAGTTAGCCACAAGTAAACACAACCTTTGGGTGTGTCAAAACATATTTCGTTGGTAATTATCTGCATGAAACCGTAATTTGTTATGATTTTATATTTGGAAAAAATATTTATTATTTTAATGACATAACACTTTTAAGTTTTAAGTGAAATAATCACTTAAAAAAATACTTCCCAATTTTTTTCTCTTCCATCATCTTGATCATTACGTGCAAAACTTTTCACCAGGCTTTGCCAAAGTCAAATCCACCGTTCTCTTTCTGCAATTTATAACTCTCTAAATTTCTCATCTTAATTGCACACATCGGCTAAGAATTTGAAGAAAGGTTGCCTTTTTTCTTTTTCTTTTTTTACTTGTGACCCATTCTTTATTCAATTCATTCCATTCCATCAAATGCATAGCTTCTTGTTTTCCTTCTGAATTTGACCTTGATTTCTTCTTCCTTGGTGATCCAAGTCTCATCTTATTCATTTTGAGTCTTTCATGTCATTCTCTCACTTTTAAATGTTTTTTGTTGTTATTATGAACCGGTTAAATAATTTGTTACGATTTAATTGCAAGGTAGGAGACTTCAATCCCATATTGATTATATGGGTGATTAAGGTGGGGTTTATATGGACTTTAGGCTCTTATACCTCTTGACCTAGCTTTTGGGGTAGTGTACCTCAAGGTTCTTATCAATTGGTATCAAAGCCTTTCACTATGTCTCCTGGCCGCAATTGTACGGCACAGCTGGTGACGCTGGCATTGCAATGTTCACCCAAGCCTAATAAAAGACTAGCGCAAATCCAAGCCTGTATGGGCGCCTGGGCTGCAGAGCATGGTGGTTTGCCCAAGTCTAATAAAAGACTAGTGCAAATCCAGTTCAAATTTTTTGATGCACTTTTTGGTAAACAACATTGTTAGTTTGTTTACATGAGTTTCCATTTTCATCTAAAATTAAAATCTTCAAACCATTTCTAGATTTTACTCTAGAAACAGCAACAAATAGCTGTCCATGAGTAAAACCAGGCTTCGGTAAGAATAGCTCAACATAAGAAATAGATTGACCCTGACTTTTATTAATACTGGTCATGGCAAAGTATAGACTAATTGAAAATTGCCTTCTTTCGAATCTCAAAGGAATCATATTCATTCGTGGAATGTAAACTTTATGACCAATATAATTTCATATAACAACAGTTGCACCAATGATGTTATTTCTTAATTTTTCAACTATTAGTCTCATTCCATTGCACTAGCCAAAAGATTGGTCTATATTCCTTAGAAGCATAATGAGAACTCTTTTTTTCCAGAGTGATTTTATAATTAGGAAATCTAGAACATTTAATTTCGTTTAAAAATTCTATAGTGAACCAATCAGGTTCGATCCCAATGTCTCCGTCTGCTATGCAATATGAGTAAAAACTCAAATATTCTTTCTCTTCATCGTGCACTTGAGAAAGGATAAATTCATTCACCTTCTCAACTCCTTCAAGAGTTGGAGTCAATATGGCTCTTTCTTCAAAGAACTTGAAGTCCTTCATGTTTTGTAACAAATTTGGATAAGTTAACTAAACAATACTAGTAAGAGGTTTAGTTGAATCCAAAATTAAAAGATCTTATGGGATTTCTACTTGAGCAACACCATCAGTATCTATACCAACTTGTCCATCATCGACTTTGATTATCCAATATGCCAAATCTTTCATGAATTGATGTTCTGCCGACGTTGTTATTTGCAATCTCATGTTTTTGGTCAATATAAGTACCTTTCAGTGAGACCACAACTTTGATGAATTGATTATTGTAGAAACAATGTCCTCCCTAGTTGCTTTTGGAATAACTGGTAATATTTGACGAAAGTCTTCTCCAAGAACAACACATTTGCCTCGAAATGGTCTCTCTTCAGAATTAGAGTTAGTAAAACTCTTGATGTCCTTAAGTGAACAATCAAGAGCCTCAAAAGCCAGTTTATTAATCATGCATGCTTCATCCCATATAATTAGACTAGTTTGTTGAAGAAGCTCTGCTTTTAAACTCCTTTACTTAATATTGCATGTCGAGAACTCATCGATTTTTAATGAAATTAAGAATCTATAATATCTTCCTACCCCATGGCAAAAGTAAGGCAGTAATCCCACTTGAAGCAACATTAAGGACTATTTTACCTTAACACCAAACAATTGCTGACAGAGTTTTCCAAATAAAATTTTTTCCAGTCCCACCGTAGCCATAAACAAAAAAGAACTCACCTGTGTTATGTTGTACAACATGAATTATTTCATAAATTTTTTTTCTCTGGTCTTCATTCATTATGGATAAGAATGACTGCAGATCCAAAGCCATTCGTTGGCAGTCGTAGTTCAATTCGTCTACTAAGAAGTGATTCTCGAATTCATTAAGCGCACAATAATGTGGGAATGGCATGGAATGAAATTCTTTCAAAGATCTTCCATTTGAATTGAATTATCGCTCTATTTCAATAAAATGGAGATTTTTTAAGTCTAAAGTAGCAATTGAAAGATCCACGGTGAAAAAGGAAGCAGTATCATTATCTGTTTGATGAGCCCGTTGTCTTGAAAAAAAAACTATCGGAAGAAGTTTTTTAAAATTACGTACCTTAATTTTGTAAAATTCTCCTTCAGTTATACAATACTCCATCTTCTAACTATTCCCATGTTTGTTCCCAAACATGTTCTGGTCAATTGAATCCCAGATGCCAATTTTGCAGCTTCTTTTATACCATTAACAAGCTCTTTATCGTCTACCAACAATCCCAGAGCATAGCATGCTTCTTGAAATGAGTTATGCCTGGAGTTATTAACTATCCATATATCCTCGAAAGTTATGAAACCTCGTTGAACAGTCAATAAAAGTCTCATGTAGTACAGCTCGCCGGATCCTGCAGGAACATATTGTAATCTCCTTATTGATTGGCCTTGCTTTCTAGGATGCCATTCATGCTTCTCCCTATTGTAAATGAATTTATTGGGAAATTCTGTATAGGTTAATTCTTTTCCATCAAAGTATAATTTGTTTGCTTCTATCCAAGCCTCAAAGATTGTCTTCTTTTCCTTGTGTCTAAGCACCATATCATCAATGTGTTCATGATTTTTGAATAACACTACTTGTTGATTTGGTAGATGCAAGTTCAATAGGATAACAGGATGCCACTTATGATGTATATCAAATGCAAAAATCTTCCAAGCAGCTTAACACGCAGATAGATATCGACAGTCATAATAATGCCTAATTTCATCCACAATGTCAAAATTAGCAGTATCACCTGATTCGTATATGATGGTGCCAGTGACTCTATCAGGACCTTTATTCACATACTTGATACTCAAATGAGTTAGACTTATTAAGGACCTTTATGTCGATGTGTGCTTGATACTTCATTAGTAATTTAGGATTGTAAGGAACAACGTATCTGTTGTCCAATTCAATACCTTTCTTTATGGTTTTCCATTATGTATTCCTTCTTGATAATCGTCTTCATCAAATGAAGTGTATCAATAAACTTCTTAGGAAAGAACTTCAAGAATTTACCTTCCTTCATGTATTGTGAGTTGGGAATCTCTGGACCATATGAACCATGCATCATGAATCTAGTCACTGCCTTAAAAAATCGAGGGTTTTTATCTTCATCTGGTAACTCAATCGATATAACTCTGTCAATCATATCAACAGTTTGTAGCTTGTTTTATGGGTGTAGCCACAACAAAATATGAGCATGGGGTAATCCTCTCTTCTGAAACTCTATTATATACATCCCTACATCATAAATTTAAATAATAGATTAACTTATTCATTTTTTAACATGATTAACTCTACATACTAAGAATGACGGGGAAAGTTATAAGTTGTTGCAGTTAGGATTTTAACTTTACTTGCCATAACGTTGCCAAAGAAGCATCATTTCTTGAAGTCGATCATTAGGTGATTTAGTTTCAATTAAAATACCCTACAAGCAATATCTAGATGATCATATGGTTTGATTTCTCCTATTGCTATAAAACATATTCTCTCTTGTCACAGAGAATTGCATGTAACAATGATAAATAAATCTGGATATCCAAGTCTCTTGCAGATTGCCATTGCATCTTGACAATTATTAAACATGTATATCATCCCTCCCGTAAAAGATGATGGTAAAATAATCCATTTTCCAGAGGTTGCTGGATCGTTTCACCTCTCATAACTGCCTCTTATAATCCAATCAAGATATTTGATCTGATGACATCTTGGTTCAACCTAATCCATTAGATCCTTTGGACTTTAATCATTGTATACACATCAACCAAAAACTGTTAGAATAACCTCTTGACATCTAAGATGTTGCCCTATTCAGAATCTCGTTATTGAATTCTTGGCATTGGCATTTAAGAAAAATGTCTTATTTAAATAAGGAAAAATGAAAACTAAATATGATGGCTAATCAACCCCCTTTGATTAGCGCTCCATCAATTCCCAATAATATTGGGTAATTTTCTTTTTTTTTTATCCAATCAATCCAATGGATTGGTGTCCCTAATTTTAGTCAATTATTATAAATAATTGATTTCCTTAATTTTCTCTGTTGTCCTCAAATCTAATTTTATGACTATATTTAAATTCAAAATTCAAAATTGAAATTCAAAATTAGAATTCAATTTTATTTTATTAATTTGTGTGTGACCCATATAATTTAATTTTTTTAAAAAACTTATTTAAGATGGAAAGTTTACATTTTCCAAAAAATTCGAAATAGTTTACAAAAAAAAAAGAATCCAAATCATTGTATGAATTACACGTGGAAAAACTTTCCAAAGAATGAATCTGAATTAAAATATAATATAGATTACGTCAACCATTATAGTTTATTATCCAAATCCTCTGAAGCTATTACGTGTTTTTTTAGAGTTTGACTTTTATCGTTATATTTTTTATTTATTTGAGTTTGAAATTCTATAGTTTTTATTTATTAAGATATTAAACTTTTTGAAATCACTCTTATGTTGCTGAAAAAAAGTTATCTTATGTCACTCATTATAATTATCTACTATAAGGAGTACACAGTTATAATATTAAAACTATTTTTCTCTTTCTTCAAAAGTTGTTGGCTGACGTGGAGAGAATTTTTTTTAATATTATAACTATGTACTCCCCAGAATAGATAATTATAATGGGTGACGTAAGATAACTTTTTTTCCAGCAACATGATAAAAAAGGGACCCTTAAACTTTATTCTGCATTACTTTAAGAGCTCTAAACAATTTGATTAAAAAAACTCTAAGAAAGTACCATACCATGGACATAGCTTGTCAGATCATTGTCCTTAGGAGCACGACAAAATACTAAATCTCGATTAAATTTCTTCATCAAATTCTCAATAATTTTGGACCTTTTGAGTGGAACTTTTTCTAAGACAATGCAAGCAAGTCTCATAAGAGGCATTGTGAAGGGACTTATGCCATCCGCTTGCTACAATAAATCAAACCTCATTACTAAGTCCATTTTAAATAGGGTAAATTTCATAAAACTTCCTTCTAGTAGTTAAGTGTTTTTTCAAAATACCACCTTATTCTTACAACTTAAACAATTCACTCTTTTAAACTTCAACATTAAAACATTGGGTTAATGTTTCTTATGTTTTTATCTCTTATACACACATAAAAGTGTGTGAGACCCATGTGGGCCACTGTAAGGAGAAGAGAGATAAAGAGAAAATATGGCTCTAACACACTTATAAGAGATAAATTTATCTCCTAAAATATGAGAAATATTAAACCTTAAAAAAATTAAACATACTTATTGTAACAACCTGTTACGTATCGATATTGTTAGCATTGATTATGATATTAAGCGCAGTTACAATCACAACAATTTATCTAAAAATACGAGTAAACATTTTTCTTTTCATTACGTAAGCGTTTGAAACAATATAAAATGTAATGATATAAACTGTGATCGTAACTGAAATCTATAAGCGAAATTTATATAGTACATGCTTAACTATCATACATTACTTATTTTAAGTTGCTAAGAGGTTCCCATAAACCAACTTAGCATAAAACTCACTTTTATGGTTTTCGTAAAACTGAACATGCTTATATTTTTTCATATTTTAGTATGTTAACTAGACTTAATTACCTTTACAATAAGATATCACATGCCTCAATTGGAGTTCTCTAGCTCTGATTATAACCGTTTGAAGTTGGATAAGCAAAGATGCTAGCCAACTCCAAACAGAGCACCAAACCTCACTCACTATTTCTGCGATTCTGAACGATTTACTAAACCAATTGCCCTCAAATTTTTATACAGTATACTAGACACCTTTAGATTAATTTTATGTTTCATAAGCCTAATTTTAATAAGAATTGAGGAAGATATGATTTTTTCAAACAGGGGACTCGAACAGCCCCTGCACTTGATCATTTCGGGCAGTTTTCACACTTTCCAACCTACAGGATGCTACACAATTTCAAAGGATACCAAATTTTGATACAACATATCTGACATCTCAAACTTTAAAATGGTGTATGTCACGTCACAATTGGACTTTCGTGGAGGGAGATATGCACTCCCAAAGTTGGCCTAAAAACTGATCATTTTTTAGAAATTCGACGCATCTCCTTTGTTTTATTAACTAATCCCACTTTATCAAAGTGTGTTCTATATCAAATAGGAAACCTAACCCTGGAAATGGATTCAGAATGAAAAATTAGTGGTTAGTCAAGTTTCTGGAAATTTGGTGAATAGTGTTTTTACCGGGTAAAAATATCGCGGTACAGTTGCACCGTGAAACGTGCCAAATGAATTTTGAGCTCTAGGTTTGGATATAAGTTATAAATGGTACATAAGACTAGAAAATATAAATTCTGGTGAAAATTGATGGAAATTAGAGTGTTTGGGGAAGCGTGCCCACAACGCGCATAACAACTTAAAACTGTGATTTCTCCGAACGACCGAAAAACTCCGGATTCATCTGATCAAGGACAATTATAGGACAATGATTGATGTTAAAAATTATAGTTTCTAAATAGTTTAAGAAATTGTGGACGCTTAGTAGAATAAGCGGGAGATTTGATTTGGTTTTAGGTTGAGGTGGCACCCGTGGGGCCTACCTCACTTAAGTGGACCAATTCACACATGTGCAAAAAAAAAAGCTCCTTCCTCCCTCATTTTCCAGCAAGCCCGCGGCCGCCACTGGCAAGGAAGACAAGGATTTCAAATCCATTTTTCCAATGATTCCATGCACCAAATCCAAAAGTGTAAAACATCAAAGTTGTTCCAAATCACCTTGTGAGCATCTTTCATTCCTTGAGTGAGCCACGAAATTGAGTGAAAAAGGAGATCATTTTCCTATTGGGGTGGCGGTTTTGGTGGCCAAGGAGGGTGGTTGGTGGCGGTTTTGGACCGTTTAAGGGTTGAAACTCATTCTTGGGATGCCTAGGAGTTGATTGGTGGTAAGCTTTCTCCTCCAATTTTTGGTTTTGAATTGGATTGAATTTTTATGACCTAAAGCTATTGTGTATGGATTGATGTAGCTAGAGAACTCAAATTGAAAATGTGTATCAGATAAAAGTGGCGTAGGATGATGTTTTATAGTGATAGAAACCATAAAATTTATTGAGAAATTATTTGGTAACTTATGCAATTTTGATGTTGATGTTCATGACTTTGTGGAATGGTATGGTTGTAGGATTGTGTAATTGAGTTATAGAGTAATTGTATGAGTTAATTTTAGGATTATATGAGGTGTGGAAGTGTGAAATTGGATTGAGTACCCCTAGGCATGTGGATATGAACAATTCGACCATTTGAGGGTATATAGGGTTTGACGATGTAAAAATTGTATAATTGATGTTGTGTGATTGTGGATGGTGTTTAAATTGCTTGTATGTTGAGTTGATGCATTGAATTGGAAGGAAAATTATTAGGTGATGTGTGTGTATGTGTTTCGGCTATTTAAGGAAAAATTAGGGAAAATGGTGCTAGGATGATATTAAATGGAATTAAGGGCTTGAATGAGTGTTGTGGTAACCTTGGGATGTTAATGGGAACTTGAAATAAAATTAAGGAAATGGTTTGGTAATTTCATACATATGGAGGGGTGGACTTTAGTGCTTTGTGATTTAGTTGGTTGCACCTCATATTGATGATCCTTGTGTGATCATTGTAGGTTGCCTCTCATGGACATAAACTTGGAGCTATGAGTTTGGTGGGTTGCCTTTGGTCCTTGACCAAAGGGAATTTGGTAGTAACTATGTAAATATGCATGTGTAATTGAATAATCATGTACATGGATTGGTTGATTATAATTGAAGTGTGAATGACCTATGTGTAGGCATTTCTTGTTGTACCAAGCTCGGTGACGTATTAAATTGGAGCTATCAAGTGAAGGAGCTATCATCAGGTAATCCCTTGATACTGAGGTTTAGTCCCCGTGTGTGCTCCATCATGCCTCTTGGAGGTAGTGGTTGGAGGTGTATGTTGGTAGTATATTATAACATGTTCATGTTCATGCATATTTGTATGTATAGTGGTACATAGGATGTACCGTGTCTCTGGCCAGTAGACTATTGCCTTCGAACGCTCCAGACTTCCACTGGATAGTTCTCCATGAGGGAGTTCCAGTTGACCTGGGGTCATGGGGTGTCATCCGTTGAGGAGCACTCTAGGAATGTCTCAGGTGTATATGGATGGAGGGTGCCTTGATTGATGTTCTGAGAACACTTCCTTGAATGAGAACCTGTAGGCTATTTGCCGAGGACAATAGGCCGGATGTTGCGTGACTTTGGCATTGACCATTCCAGCTTCATCGTATTTTTACTCCCTATGCTTACCTACTTCACTAAATCCCTTACTTTATCCCTTTTTGGATGTTATGGTATATTATTGATATACATCTGAGTGAGCCATAGGGTGGAGTAATCTTCAGAACCTTTGGTTTACTGAGATATATTCCTATATCTCACCCCGTTTGGAGACTTTATTTCAGGTAGTGGCTGTGGCACAAGAGCTGCGGGCAAGAGGCCCATAGGATGAGCACGTGGACTTAGAGCCTATTTTGCATTTTGTGGCCACTTGGCCTAGGCTAGACTTAGGACACGAACATTGTATGTGATTTAGGATTATGCATATTGTCATCTTTGTTCATGTCATATTTTTTCTAAGTTTAGTCATGATTTACCATGATTCATTTTGAGGATTATTATATTATAATTGTAGATTCAATTGTATTATGTTTCTTTGGAGGAATTGTATTTGTAATATTTGGACCTTGTGTAATATTGAAGTATACCATATGATGAAAGGGCCTTAGGCCTATTTTAGTTGATGAATTATGTGAATGTTAAAGAATGCATGTAATTAGATTAAAGTGATTGAAATGATTTAAGTTTTATAATTTAAGGAATGAATTGTAAAGTAAGCAAATGGATATAAATTGTGATGTGTTGTAAGAGCACCAAGGAATTGATGATAGATAACACACTTTTACAAAAGTGGGATATGTTGGAAAAACAAAGAAGATGCTGCCGAAATTTCTATAAAATGGCAGATTTTGGGTGAACTTTGGGAGAGCATATCTTCCTCCACAAATATCCAATAGAGACTTTCCATACACCATTTTGAAGATTGAGATGTCAACTACCTTGTGTCAAAATGTGAGGACCATAGGAGTAGTATGAAGACCTATAGAGGCAGAAGAGTAAGGGCTGTTCAGAAATCCCCTGCACTTAGGGCTGTCACGACCTGTTTTTGGGAAATTTATTCCCGTCTCAATTCTTGGTCAAATTAGGTCCATGATATGTCAAATTGAATCTTGATTGTCTAGTTTACTGTATAAAAATTTGAGAGAAATTGGTGGAGTGGTTTGTCCGAAATCGTTGAAAGAGTGAGGTTGTTTGGTGTCCTGTTTGAGGTATGCCGGCATATTTGCTTGTCCAACTTGAAACAGTGATAACCGGAGAAAAAGAGAAATTTATGGAGCGTGTGATAGCTTGTTGGAAATATAATTAAGTCTAAAATAACTTACTAAAAAATGAGAGGTTCGCGACACGCAGATTTTCTGCAGTATTTAAAAGATTGAACCATATTATGATAGGTAAAAATCGTAAAAGTGTGATTTATGATAAGTGGGTTTATGAGAACCCCTTAGTGACTGGAGAGAAGTATTATATGATATTTAGGAAATTAATATTATTATTCCTCGTTTAGTTTTCAGTTATGGTCACAGTTTTTATTCATTACGCTTTATTATTATTTTAAATGCTCGTGTAATGAAAAGGAAAAAGTTTACTCGCATTTTTATAAATGAACTGCTGTGATTGTAACTGCGCTTAATATCATAATCAATGTTAACAATACCGGTACGTAATGGGCTGTTACACTACTTCTACATCTGCCCTGCACTGCTGTTGGAGTACCATAAAAGGAAAAATTATTTTCAGTGCTCATTTTTCCAAAATGGAGAAAAATGATTCCATTTAAATCCTTCACTCTTTCCATAATCCCCTCTTAATCCCTCCCCTTTTATATTTTTGGACCGAACCATGGTGGTCTAGGACCACCAAAAAAGCACTCGTAAAAGGCTTGGATTTTACGAGTTTAACAAATAGCAACTCAATAGTTCACCATTGTCTTTACTTTAAACCGGTTGATCCTCGATTTTGTTTCTTTCTACCATTTTCTCTTTCTAATCTTTTGTCTATTTCTATTCCCTTACAAACAATTTTTGTGCTTTAAGAAGGTGAAATGTTTATAATTTTGAAGGACACAACTTTATATAATTTTACATGTGCTTTAAGAAGGTGAAATGTTTATAATTTTGAAGGACACAACTTTATATAATTTTACATGAAACGACCATATTTTGATATATATATATATATATATATATATATATATATATATATATATATAGATATATATATATAGGGGAAGGATATTGTGACAACCAAGTTGTGTTACTACCAAGTGACTACCAATCAATCTCACCGTTAGATCGATTATGTTGATCCAGCGGTTATATTTATTTCCATCTTTGTATGGTCATAATTCCCCATATTTAAAGTGAAAGCATTAAATATGAGAAATCATAACCATACAAAGGTGAAAATAAATATAAAGTATTAAATTTGGGGAATCATGACCATACAAAGATGGAAATAAATATAACCGTTGGATCCATATAATCGATCTAACGGTAAGATTGATTGGTAAATGCATGAATAGCGGGGTATGTTTATAACACCTCGTATTTCTAAATGTATAATTATATGAGATAATGATGATTAAATGGTAGGATTAGTGAAAATTCTGAGATTGGGGTCAAATTGCATAAGAGGGGTAAAATGGTAATTTACTAAACACGTATCCCTAGGCATGAAAAATTGAGTAGAAGGTCTCAAATGATAAAAAAAATGCCAGAAATGGATTCAGGACGAAAAATTGAGTGGATAGGCAAGTTTCGAAAAATTTGATAAATAATGATTTTTCTGTGTAAAATACTACGGTATAATTGTATAGATAAGCGTGAAAATAAGATCAGTATTTCTAGGAAGGAAAAATATGACGTGAACGAGAAAAATACGTAAGTTATGAATTTGTGGGTTATTTTGGGTGATTTAATAAAATTAATTCGCATGTAAGACCCACTTAAGTGACAAATGGACAAAGTGACATGAAAAATCATATTTTCCTCACTTTTCTCTCTCCTCCTTCCTCTTCTCTCGTCGAGCTCTCTTCCATGGTAAGGGAAAGTGAGCTTTTGATTTTTTAAACTTTTTTCTAGACACTTTTAAGAGAAACTTCCAACTACAAAGTTGTTCCCCTTGAGATTGTGAGTGACTTTCATGTAGAGTGCATCTTGTGGAGAGCAATGTGTGAGGAGAAAACCCCACATTTCAGCCACGAAAATTGATGAATTTTGGAGAATTTTTGGTGAATTTGGTGTTGATTCATTGGTTGGAGATCATCCCCTTGGACCCTAGAGAGCTATTGGTGGTAAGTTTTCACACTCTCTTTGAGTTTTAATGGAGATCATAAATTGGATGAGGGTTTTGAAGTTGTAAATTGAGTTATGGTAGTTAGGAATATTAAATGGTATGTCTCCTTTGGAATTAAATGCTTAGAATGATAAATTATGACGATTTATGTAATAAAAATTATTGTGATTTGGAATTTTTAACTTAGGAAATTTCATGATGAGATTTCAATACTTTATGAATGGTCATGATAATGGGATCGGATAATTGAGTTGTGGAGCATTGGTATGGGTTAATAATGAGATTGAAATACATGTGAAAGTGTTAAATTGAATTGAAAGCCTTGGTGTAGGCTTCCTTGAAGAATTCAAACCATAAAGGGTTTGGAGGAAAAATGATGTAAAAATTGTGTAGTTGAGGTTGTATGGTTGTAAATGGTGTTTAAATGGATGGTAGGTTGGTATGATGTTGTGGAATTGGAAGGAATAATGTTGGATGTATTGAGTATGTGGTAATTTGACCTGTAATGATGTATAAGGACAAATAAGTGTAAATAGCCCTTTGGCCTAAGTGAATGAGTTTGTGTAGGAGTATTTTGAAAGTGAATTGATTGCCTTGTGAATTGTATTGTTGATAATTATTGTTTGATCATATAGGTTGCCTCTCATGGAACCAATAGAAGTGGAATAAGCTTGGAGCTTACGTGGAAGAGCAATAATTGCGGAGTTGAGGTAAACCTTTGGAACTTGGGTTTTAATCCCTTATGTGCTCCATCACACTAGTGGAAGGTTGTGGTTGAATTTTGTTCCTTTTGACATTGTGTGAATATGTATGTT
Organism: Gastrolobium bilobum; assembly: GCF_033153095.1. Taxonomy (NCBI): domain Eukaryota; kingdom Viridiplantae; phylum Streptophyta; class Magnoliopsida; order Fabales; family Fabaceae; genus Gastrolobium; species Gastrolobium bilobum. The sequence goes on from NW_026899198.1 coordinate 699,834, forward strand.
CATGCATTATTGCTTGATTGTGTGACATGCTTGGAGCATGTTTTGTGCGAAATTTTGTGATCTCTAGCCAGTAGATGTGTGTGGTTTGGACTTCCGCTGGAGATATCCTTTGGGGATTCCGGTCGGGTTTTGCCGTGGGGCCGACTCTGGGAGCGGTACCAGGATGATCCAAACATGGGACTTCCGCTGGATAGGGCTCATGAGGAGTTCCAGTTGGTTTTTGCCATAGGGTCATCTCATCCATGGGAGAGGCACCAGGAAGCTTCCCGGGAGTCATATGATGGGGTTCTTGAACGGAATCCTGATGTGGATGTTCTTGGATTTGTGCCCAGTTGTTTGTGATATTGTATGTCATGCATTTTTACATGATGTTATTATTTCACATTGAGTGAGCCATGGGGTGGAGTGATCCTCTAGTACCCTTGCTTTACTGAGATATATTTGTATATCTCACCCCGCGTTTGGGGACATCATTTCAGGATATAGTGAGCACGGAGGAGCTTCGGGCAAGAGGCCCGCTTAGTAGACGAGTTGAGGATGATGTGCATATGGAGAGCATGGCATTTTAGAGGAGCATATTTGATGCACATAGCATTTTATTTAGCATTTTGGGACTTAGATCATGAACATATTGCATGTTGAGATTTCCATGCTTTTGTTGTGTTCATGATTAGATTCTAAGTCTTTTGTATTTGATTTATATTCCATGCCTTTGGTTTATATTGGTATCTTGGTGAGCATGGGACTTGTCCATGGCCACACATTATGTTTAAAGGCATTTAGTGACTTGTGATGTAAAATGAGCATATGATGTGTAAATGGAAAAACGAATGAGAAATATTGTAATTGATGCATTACATAATGAATATGCATGATGGAAGGGCCTAGAGCCTACATTAGTAATGGTGGTTATAGTAAGTGTTAAAGTGATAGGAATGAAATCATGGATCCCTTTTGAAGTGAAAAAGCTGTCAAATTGGTTTTTCACAGTAGGGAATCGATTCCCTGTTGCTGGGAATCGATTCCCTGAAACAGAGCACGTGAATTTCAGCCACTGTGAAGGCTGGGAATCGATTCCTTGAGGTTGGGAATCGATTCCTTAAAACAGGGGAGCAAAAATTAAGCTTCTGTGTGTTACTGTAGCTGCTGGGAATCGATTCCTTGAGGTTGGGAATCGATTCCCACAGTGCAAAAATTGAAAATATGTCATTTTATCACCTAGAGTTAATGGTATAGCTTGGAGGGGTTATGATTAATAAGTTTTATACTTCCACGAGTTTTGCATTTATAATTATGTTGTTGTTTTAATTGATTACGGAAATGGATAATGTTTAAAGAAAAGAATGTAATAAAAGAAAAAGTTTGCCCGTAATTTAATTAACTCGATTACTGTGATTGTAACTGCGCTTAATACCATATGCAATAATAACCTTACCGGTACGTAATGGGCTGTTACATTTTATGGTATTAGAGTAGTTTCTTAGGGAACTCTGATTGTTTTATGATTGGGTTAAGTGCTGTATAGTTGTATGTAGACTCTTATTGATTACCGTGCATGTGATTCCTTAGTGTGGGTCTGATCAGCCCATTCCTTTGTGTTATATGTGTGGTCATCATAAGAAGCCGCATGGCAACCCTGGAGCACCTAAGGTCAGTCCTTAGCTTGTTGTGGCTGCAGTGTTGATTGGTCCACAGACAAAGATGTTTGTAAGTACATTATATGGAGTTGAGGAATTAATGAGAACAAATTGAGATATTTTGTCTAACCTTTTAGGTAGAATTCTACCATAAGTGGATGTGTGGCCTTATGGTTAGTAAGTATGATTGAAATGAGTTGATATCATGATGATAGTGTTGGTGAATATTCCCTATATGTATGGAGTAGTTAAAATAAGTGAGTATATATGGATTAATGGTATAACTTTGACATGGTGGATGACTTGGAGTCCCGATGAATTCTAGAAAATTTGAATAGGTATGCGTATATGTGATCTTAGATACATGAAGGTTAGATAAGAAGGTTATAAGTCCCTTGTGAGGGCATACATGATATATGATGTAGTTCATGCCATGTGTATACTAACCCTTCATGCAGGAAGTGAACTCTGGGGTTGGAGGAATTCTCCAAGAACCCTGGGTTTATTGAGTTTTATCTCACCCAGTTTGGGGACTGCTATTTTAGGTACTAGCATGGATGATGCAGGTCAGGAACGAGGCAAGAGGCCTAAGTAGATTTCCATATGATAACATGTGATATGATTGTTTTGAAGTGTCTCATATGTATTTACATTTGGTTGCATCTTATATTTTGATAGAAAGATATGTATGGGATGCACACTTAGTAGTAATATTTTAGTGGACTAACAATATGTATTTTTGGGGACTTAGATCATGACCCTAGTCATTTTGCATCCTTGGTAGTTGAAAGGAGCAAAATAGCTTTGATAAAGTGTTTTGTTAAGTCTATGTCCTGGAACTCTGATTATTATGTAATTGTATTTTCATATATGTGATAAAAGGGCTTTCAAGCATCTTTGGATATCATGGGAGCCTTGAAATGGCAAGAATCATGTATTGAAGTGGTTGTATAATGTCTATTAGGTGAAAGAAAATCTTTGGGGTTGAGAATCAATGTAAATATAAGGATAATATATCTTGTTGTCCATTTTTCATATCTTATAAGATAGATTTGGACCCTTGTGTCTAATCGAAGTTATAGATGTTTTTATTAGCTTTCCAACAAGACTAAGATTGTGTCAATCGAATAAGTATAACTCAAGTTATGGGTAAAATACTAATGTAGGGTGAAATCTACAAATCTGTGGCGCCGTGAGCGTTAAAATTGGCGCTTATGGTGCGGGAAGACGCAAAAAAATTCGTATTGGGTTTCGCGCTATCAGTGTGGGACCCTTGTGAAGTTCAACACATTTTTCTTCAAAAATTCATAACCTGAGTTACGGTGCTCCAAATTGAGCGCGACTTGAACTCACGTGTAGCTAACGAAGAGATCTATAACATATTGGGAGAAGAGGACCATAGATGTAATATAAAATTCCTTAAGTAAATAAAAAGTGGTGGTATTTAGTGTTGAATAACAATAAAAATGAGTTTTTAAACCTTGTTGATCTAAGGGGACTACTTGACACACTATGGTAGCAACGTATGGTCAAATAAAATTTCATTAAGTGTTCCACACATAGTTTAAGTTATGATTACAGTTATTGGAATTGTTTTAATTACGAAATTGATTTTAAATAGAAATATTTATAAATAAAAAAGAAAAATTTTATCCGTATCATAATTCAATTGCTGTGATTGTAACTGTGCTTAATGACATACATAATGTTAACAAACCGGTTTTAGAACGGGGTGTTACACATGTAACATCCCGAGCGTTGACGTGGGCGGGGAATGATCGTCGGTGCGAAAAGGCATGGTGCGAAAGGGCACAGACAAGGAGTGGGTCCTGGCAAGTTTCCAGCGGGGTTTACATGAATGAATCGAATCGACTCTCAAAATAGAGGGATTCCAAAGACCGTGCACGGATGAGACTGCACAGTTGAGGATAGCTTATAAGAATTAATTAGCACTACCTATACTAACAAGATGCATCTACTTTTCGATAGCCCTGAACGGAAGAACTCCATAGTTAAGCAAGCTTGACTTGCAGTAATTCTGGGATAAGCGACCTCTTGGGAAGTTTTCCCAGGAAGTGTGTGAGTGAGGAAAAAGCACACTAAAAAGTCTCGTGTTAGTATGTGGGGATAGTCATTGATTGTTGAAGTGACCGGGCGTTACAAGTGGTATTAGAGCAGGCCTCTCTTCCAGTATGGTGTGGTTCGAGGACGAACCGGGTAGAAGCTAGTGGGCATGTAACATCCCGAGCGCTGACGAGGGAGGGGAGTGATCGCCGGTGCGAAAGAGCACAGACAAGGAGCAGCTCCTGGCAGGCTTCCAGCGGGGGTTACATGAATGAATCGAATCGACACCCAAAAAAGAAGGATTCCAAAGACTGTGCAGGGATGAGACTGCACAGTTGTGGGTAGCTTATAAGAATTAATTGATACTACCTATACTAACAAGATGCATCTACTTTTCGGTAGCCCTGAATGGAAGAACTCCATAGTTAAGCGTGCTTGACTTGTAGTAATTCTGAGATGGGTGATCTCCTGGAAGTTTCCACAGGAAGTGTGCGAGTGAGGAAAAAGCACACTGAAAAGTCTCGTGTTAGTATGTGGGGATAGTCGTTGATTCTTGAAGCGGCAGGGCGTTACAAGAGGATCCATTCCCTAACCGGAAAAATTTATTTTTCTTGATTTCTCCAAAAAAAATCTTTTCGATTGTTTAGAATTAAAAAAATGGATGTTCCAAAAAGAAAGAATAAACATATAATCTCCTACCTGGATGCCATTAAAGAATTAATATTTTGATAGTTCAAAGTTAATGTCATCCAAAAAATAAACAAAAGTAAATTATTTGTGTTTTATTTTTTAGACAATTAGGATAATTATTAGTTTGACTTGTCAAAGATTTTTTTCATTCATTATTTTCGGTCATATTGTTCTGGACCCATCTTATGGGCCCATAAGCTTCTAGAGGCAACAACCCAAGATAAGTGGCAAACATAAGAGATTAGGACATGTATCCTATGCATTAGCCCCCAATAATTTGACTCTTATCAAAACTCTACACCTACAGGTAATCTCTTATATAAATAAAAAGGTTAAGCCTCTCAGGTATGCACCGCGAACTCCATACTCTCATAATTGTCACTGTGCACACACCCTATGCCTTCAGTTATACGCCTTTATGATTGAACATAATAATCTATTATCCCTTATGGTGTCACTTCCATAGACCACCGAGAGTGTACTGATCCAAGATACAATGACTAACCTTCGGTTAAACATTCTCGATCCTCCAGGATCAATCATTGGCGCCATCTGTGGGAATCATTAAACTTCTATTTCCACGCTACGATGGTGATCACGCACGTTGTGGTGAATATCCAGCAATCGTTGTTGGCACCACAACCCAACCATCAGACAGAGGGGAACCCGATGCAGAATAGTTTGCACATTGAGCAGCAGCTCGGTTGCACCCTGGTCAAGAAAAATGATTTTCACGTCCGCAAGGCAGAGTTTGAGTCTGCCTTTGCACAAACACCACCCAACCCTTGGGCTGTAATGAACAATATTGATCCAATGTAGGCGATAATAGTCATGATAATGCAACAAATGGACTATATGGAACTCCGCTTCTTAGCCCAACCTCATGAAGACAATGTAGAATGACAAGGCCCAGGACGAGCTATTGACCATAGACGAGCTGAAGCACAAGCACCCAATGGCAACCGACAACAACAAGTTGACCAGAGCATTAATAATGAAAGCATATTTATAGACCGTGTGATGGATATTGTGCTTCCTCCCTGTTATCGCAAGCCAGCCCCCAACTGTTATGATGGATCCTAAGACCATTATGAAAGAAAATGGCCTTGAAGGCTGTAGGAATGTGAGGATGAAAAACAAAATTTTTCAAGCGGAATAACACATGCAATCAAGATTCATGCTTTAAGACAACATGATGTTACCTTTGTTTGTGATTCAAACACCAAGGAGATCAGTGTCAGGTTTGAAGGGTTCAAACCCTCTAACGTTGATCCACACCACCCCACGTCAAGATGCAAGAACTCTTCTTGAAAAGCCACCAATTGATCACCACAAAAGCTTGCTAGGCGTACAATGTGTGAAGGAGGAGGCAAGGTAAAGGTGTTTAGAAGAGTGAAGTCTTCAGCATGAAAACTTCACAAAAGTGGGGAATGGATGCTCTTAGAAAAGACTAGGTTAATTCCAAAACACTTAGGGAAAAACCTAACAAAAGTGGCGCACCAAAAGGATGAGAGGAAGCAAGGATGCAATCAGATCTTCTTCTACAAATTCTGATCACAAATGGCGCACATAAAGTGAGAGAAAGGGTGGAGTTGTTGCAATTCAAAATTCCCAACAACCGACCATATAATCCTCATGAGACTAGATCTTTATCTAGTCAAAATTCTGACCTAATGGCCATCATATGGCCAGCCATCTATGCGCCCCATTCAGCCCCAAAAGGGGTCCAGATACGTTGAGCAGTTGCATTCAAATTTGAACCAACTCACTCAATGATTCTCTCAACGAACCAAATCTGATTGGAGCTTATTTGGTTGACTAGATGACACTTATAATAGCACCAAATCAACGCCCCAAATAGCTCTTGGTGATCTCCAAAGATCTCCTCTTGATACAAGGGATTTGTTCCAACAAGGTCTTATCTTATCCTTTTGTTTTGAAACAACTTTTCATAGCCAATTCAAATTCAAACATTTAAATTCAAACGGTCAAACATTTAAATTCAAAATTCAAATTCTAAATTTAAATTCTAAATCCAAAATTCAAATTTCAAAATTCAAATTTCAAAATTCAAAATTCAAATTCCGAATTTCAAAATTCAAATTTAAAATTCAAATTTCAAATTCAAAATTCAAAATTTAAATACTTGATAATTAATTTAACTAATTAAATTAATTAGTAATGTCTTGGACCAACCAAGCCCGCTACATGATCCATGCGCCCTTTTCCCTTTTAGGTGGGCTTCCAAACTTCTTCTTGGGCTAACAACCATTATTAGGCCCAATACCTTTAGTGCTAGATCATCATGACACTAAGGTGTTAGTGTGTGACCCATTAGGTCCAACATAGCCACTGACATAAATGGGCTCGGGCCCAACAAGCCCACAACTCATTTAATAACAACACAGAGCAACAATGCTTTGTTGCCCCAGAACTAGTTAGATTAATGACTTGATCATCCTATTACACATATTTGGTTGCCGTATGCATTTCCTTTCGTCTCGGTTACCTTCCCATTAAACCTAGGGTGAGGTTACGTATCAACCCTTGCGGTTTAGGGTAAGCTTTAATTCGAAATAGGGAATCTTCAATTTACTGACTCTAAAGGCAGATCATCACATGATCTCTTTTACTATGCATAGATTCCCGAGTTATGTAAATGTCATCCCGATTTCTCCGGTTTACAGATAACCTAATCCCTTACAGAGATTTAACGAATTCCTTCAGCTTATCACCCTAGGCCTGTGCTCTTTCAGGACAAGCCCAAAAGTATACCTATGAGTCTCCATGTTTCAGGCAGACGAGGTATACAATCAAAACATGCCTTCCAGAACACAGTCTAGGTGACTAGGAACATAAAATTAGGAATAAACATCCGGTATCCTTAAATCCTCATGATCGTGATCTCATCACAGATACTCAATAGATACCTATTTTATTCCAAGGGGTTTATCCAGTTACTCATATAATATATTAACAATAATATTGAGACAAAATATGAAACAAGATAAAAAGTGCTTATTATTTATTTGCGACAATATAAAAAGGTCCACATATGTCCTAATCTAATCAAAAGATTGTCTCTAGGACATCCATATACTAACAAGCTCCCACTTGGCCTAGAGCCAATCTGACCTAAGTCGTATACCTAAAGCCTCATAATGACTATCATGTTTTCTCTGAGAAACAGCCTTCGTGGGAACATATTCCATCTTTACATCCATTCTATCAATGATTTCTCTAATCAGGTGATATCTGCGGAGCATGTGCTTAGATCTTTGATGAGACCTAGGTTCCTTTGGCTGCGCAATGGCTATAGTGTTGTCACAAAGCAACTGTATGGGCTCATCCACGCTTGGAACCACCCTTAGTTCAGATATGAACTTCTTGATCCACACGGCCTCCTTAGCCGCTTCTGAAGCAGCTATGTATTCAGCTTCTGTCGTTGAATTTGTTGTAGTCTCTTGCTTGGAACTCTTCCAAGACACTGCCCCACCATTTACGGTGAATACGAATCTTGACTGTGGCTTGCAGTCATCTTTGTCACTCTGAAAGCTGGCATCAGTGAATCCTTTCACTGAAAGCTCATCAACCCCACCATAGACCAGAAACGCATCCTTAGTTCTTCTCAAGTACTTAAGGATGGTCTTGACTGCTGTCCAGTGACCTTCTCCAGGGTTTGACTGGTATCTGCTCGTAATGCTCAAAGCATATGAGACATCTGGTCTCGTACATATCATGGCATACATGATGGATCCAATAGCCGAAGCGTATGGAATTTCACTCATGTGATCCTTCTCAGGCTGTGACTTAGGACACATAGCCTTGGAAAGATGTACCCCATGACTGACGGGAAGAAAACCCATTTTTGAACCTTCCATGCTAAACCTCTTTAGCATCTTGTCAACATACGTGGATTGAGATAAACCCAGCAGCCTCTTGGATTTATCTCTATAGATCTTTATACTAAGTATAAAGGCCGCTTCTCCCAAATCCTTCATGGTGAAGCTTTTTTTGAAAGCCAGTCTTTCGTTGTTTGTAATGTGGGGATGTCATTTCCTATAAGTAATATGTCATCTACATAAAGTACCAAGAAAATGACATTACTCCCACTAACCTTCTTGTAAACACAAGGTTCATCCTCGTTCTTGATGAAATCGTTACTCCTAACGACTTCATCAAAATGAATATTCCAACTCCTTGACTTTGACGATATCCTTTCGTAACCAACCTATCTTTGTAGGTTTGAACGTTGTCATTTGCATCAGTTTTTCTTTTAAAGACCCATTTATTACTGATAAGAACTATTCCTTGCGATTTAGGAACCAAGGTCTATACCTTGTTTTGATGCATCAAATCTATTTCAGATTCCATGTCTTCAAGCCATTTAGAGGAGTCAACATCCTTGACCGCCTCCTTATAGTTACTAGGTTCATCATCCTCGACGGTTTGTTGATTCTCAATCACAAGCCCATACCTCTCAGGTGGATAGATGACCCTAGTAGACCTACGGAGTTGTGTGTTTACTTCTCCATTGGAGAACGTCGCCTGCAGAGCACTCAGGTTGGGTCTCTTACCATTCCATATCTCATATAGTGTGGTCTGAACAGATTTAGACGGTACCCTATTTTGAAGGTTTGCCGCCGTGTCTAAGGCATATCCCCAAAATGATTTTGGAAGTTGAGTATCACTCATCATAGACCTGACCATGTCTAACAAGGTCCTGTTTCTCCTTTCGGAGACACCATTTTGGTGTGGTGTGTAAGGTGCAGTAAACTGCGAGAGAATTCCATTTTCTCTCGGATAATCCTGAAACTCATGGCTAAGATATTCACCACCACGATCTTATCGCAATGTGTTAATCATCTTGCCACGCTGTTTCTCTACTTCATTCCTAAACTCTTTGAATTTTTCAAAGGCTTCAGATTTATATCTCATTAGGTACACATACCCAAATCTTGATTTATCATCTGTAAAGGTAATGAAATAAGAGTATCCTCCTCTAGCCTCTATAGACATTGGGCCATATACATCAGAGTGAATGAGTTCTATTAACTCACTAGCCATATGACTCTCAAGCCCTTTGGGCTTGTAACGAGTCATTTTCCCAGCTAGACAAGATTCACATTGTCCATAGGATTCCAAATCCATGGAATCTAGGTATCCATTTGCATGCATCCTAGACAATCTTGTTTCATTTATGTGCCCTAGTTTACATTGTCAAAGATAAGATTGAATATATGTCTTAGGTCGTTTCACATCTACATTGAGCACTTCAATTCCCATTTCCAAAACATATAAGCCATTTATTAAAGAAGCAGTACCAAAAATAATATCATTCAAAATGATAGAAAATGTACCATCCCTAATAGTGAAAGCAAAACCATCTTGTTCTAAACAAGAAATAGAAATAATGTTTCTAGAAATGCTAGGAACATAAAGACAATTATTCAAATGCAATAAGAGGCCCACAAGCAAAATGAGGTCGGTATCTCCAACAACATGAGCAGCAACTCTTGCTCCATCACCAACGCGGAGGTCCACCTCGTTCTTCTCCAATCTTCTAGGGCTCCTAAGCACCTGCAACACATTGCAGATTATGAGAACCACAACCGGTATCCAATACCCATGAAGTCGGATTAGCACAAGAATAATTTATCTCAATCATGTAAATACCTGAGGTAGAAGCATCATCATGCTTCTTGTCCTTCACACTCTTCAGGTAGTCTGGACAATTCCTCTTCCAATGGTCATTCTTGCCACAACGGAAGCACACAACATCGCTTTTGTCCTTGGGTGCACTCTTACCTTTCTTTTTGCCTATCTTTTTATTGGGTTTTCCTTTGGGCTTAAGGGAGTTGCCTTTCGCAGGCTCCTGGCCCTTACCTTTGGCCTTGCTAGGCCCACCAATCAGAAGAGCTTGTGTTCTATCCTTCTTGATAGACACTTCAGCAGTTGTTAACATACTTAACAAATCTGGCAAGCTCACAAGCATCCCATGCATATTGTAATTCATAATGAATTCACTGAAAGAAGGAGGAAGAGATGATAGAACTAAGTCATTAATTAATTCAGCATCCATTATGAAGCCTAGACCCTCTAGCTTCTCAATGAGCGCTATCATCTTCAGGACATGGCGGTTAAAGGACATGCCTTCAGTCATCTTGCATAGGAACAATTCCCTAAAGGTCTCATACCTCTCATGCTTATCCTTCTTATCATACAACTCCTTGAGATGAAGGACAATGGAAGGGGCATCCATATGTTCGTGCTGCTTTTGCAGTTCAGGCGACATGGATGCCAGCATGATGCAACAAGCCAACACATTATCATCCAGGTGTTGCTTGTGGGCCTCGAAATCAAATTTCGCGAACCCATCTTCCCCTTTCTTAGGAGTAAAAGGTAATGCAGTGTCAAGGACATAAGCAACTTTTTCGACCCGCAGAACATTTCTGACGTTCCGATACCAGTCCATAAAATTAGGACCGGTTAATTTGTTCGTATCGAGTATTGAGCGCAGTGACAGTGGATTAGTCATACTAAAAACTGAAAAATGTAAAGATAGATTAATTAATATATATTGTCGTGTAATAAGAGCAAATTATTAAAGACTTTAAATAATATGCCCCTCCCACTATTTTATCTAAGTCAACGACCCTTAAACTTTGACTTAGGGTTGTTCTACTTTTAGATTTTACCTTAGTGGGATTTTAAGAGTGCGATTATTTATTTTAACCCTCGTCTGAGACCGCAAGATTAAATTAAATAATGGGTTGATCCTTATCAACAGTATCTCATACCTTCTCTTAACATTAGGTTGACAACTCCTTGTCACTTAGTGGTGCATCTCATGCAACCAACCTAGCACTATTACCCTAAGCACATGAGCCCGGCTGAGCCTGCAACTCATGCTCTTAGTTAAGCACTAACCAGCGCCCTAAGTGTCTCACACTTCTAATACTACTCTTACTCAACGAAACAGTGGGTCCCAACTGAGTTGTGGATCACCACTATTTAGAGGAGGTTTGAGTAATACTGGTGGTGGGAGGTAATCATGCGCTTAATAATTTATTCCTTTTAAGGGTTCCTTTTATTTAGGGTTTATTAAGTCTCATCAAACGCGTATGCATTATTATCATGCTAGTCGTATCCTATGTCAAACATCTATCGGATTACACTAGTCGTTATTGGACGTGCATAATAATACATACAAACGCGATTTGTCCAATTTCATGCATACTAGTCGTTTTTAAAACATAAAAGCATACATACATACGCGATACACTATCTCATGCATACTAGTCGTTTTTAAAACATATAAAACACTTTTATTTGAGATAGTCATGGTGCTCGCGCATTCGTCCATCTTGCTTCTCAAGCCACGGCTGCTTGTCGTCTAAACGCCACTAGCCTAATTTTCTAATTACAAATAATTAAAGAAACTCCAAAACATCTTTGGAGGGACAAATGAAAAATTACAAAATTTAAAATTCAAATTACACCTCTAATTTAAATAGAGCAAAATTACACCTTTAATTTAAAAATTTGAAATTCAAATTTCGGGCACCATGACCATCCCCTTCCCCTTTTGCACCTGAAAGGTTAGACAACTTTGCAAGCACAAGATATCAAATATCATAAAATATGTTCATTCACACGTCTTAACATTTTAACAATTAAAATGTAATTACAAGAATCATGATTCAAATTTTTCTTAATTTTTCTCTTAATGGCAGAGTTATATAACAATTTTTATAATTCAAATTTTGTTAACTCTTACTCAAAGAACACAAAATTAAACCATGCATGCAACCATACACCCTTTAATGGCTGAATCATATATGCATGTATATGATAAATTTTGTCACAAAAAATTTCATGCTATGCTCATGATACAATTCATGGAGAAAAATAAGAAAACAATCAAGGTACTCTAAGTACCCTTCATGGCCGAATCATCCCTTTCAAAAAGGTGTTTCCTTTTAAAACTTTCACAAAGAAAAAGAAACAAAACCATGACTACATATAGATATATGAACATAGCAATCGTATTAACATGTTCATAAAAACAAAAACTTTAACAATTTAAAGCATTGTAATTCAAAATCCATATGCAAAAATTCAAGCTTTAACCCTTTAAAGATCTTTTGACCGTGAAAAACAATTTTCATAAACAAGGTACCATCACCCGCCGATGGTAAAGCAACCGGGCTCTGATACCACTTGAAAGAAAATGGCCTTGAAGGCCGTAGGCATGTGAGGATGAAAAACAAAAATTTTCAAGCGGAATAACACATGCAATCAAGATTCATGCTTTAAGACAGCATTATGTTACCTTTGTTTGTGATTCAAACACCAAGGAGATCAGTGTCAGGTTTGAAGGGTTCAAACCCTCTAACGTTGATCCACACCACCCCACGTCAAGATGCAAGAACTCTTCAAAGCCACCAATTGATCACCACAAAAGCTTGCTAGGCGTCCAATGTGTGAAGGAGGAGGCTAGGTAAAGGTGTTTAGAAGAGTGAAGTCTTCAGCATGAAAACTTTACAAAAGTGGGGCATGGATGCTCTTAGAAAAGGCTAGGTTAATTCCAAAACACTTAGGGAAAAACCTAACAAAAGTGGCGCACCAAAAGGATGAGAGGAAGCAAGGATTCAATCCGATTTCCTTCTACAAATTCTGATCACAAATGACGCACATAAAGGGAGAGAAAGGGTGGAGTTGTTGCAATTCAAAATTCTCAACAACCTACCATCCAATCCTCATGAGACTAGATCTTTATCTAGTCAAAATTCTGACCTAATGGCCATCATATGGCCAGCCATCTATGCACCCCATTCAGCCCCAAAAGGGATCCAGATATGTTGAGCAGTTGCATTCAAATTTGAACCAACTCACTCACTGATTCTCTCAACCAACTAAATCTGATTGGAGCTTATTTGGTTGACTAGATGACACTTATAATCACACCAAATCAGCGCCCCAAACAGCCCTTGGTGATCTCCAAAGATCTCCTCTTGATACAAGGGATTTGTTCCAACAAGATCTTATCTTATCCTTTTGTTATGAAACAACTTTTCATAGCCAATTCAAATTCAAATTCAAAAATTTAAATTCAAACGTTCAAACATTTAAATTCAAAATTCAAATTCTAAATTTAAATTCTAAATTCTAAATTCAAATTTCAAAATTCAAATTCAAATTTCAAATTTCAAATTTCAAATTCAAAATTCTAAATTCGAATTTCAAAATTCAAATTCAAAATTCAAAATTCAAAGTTCAAATTCAAAATTCAAAATTTAAATATTTGATAATTAATTTAACTAATTAAATTAATTAGTCGTGTCTTGGACCATCCAAGCCCACTACATGATCCATGCTGCGCCCTTTTCCCTTTTAGGTGGGCTTCCAAACTTCTTCTTGGGCTAACAACCATTATTAGGCTCAATACCTTTAATGCTAGATCATCATGACAATAAGGTGTTAGTGTGTGACCCATTTGGTCCAACATAGCCACTGACATAAATGGGCTCGGGCCCAACAAGCCCACAACCCATTTAATGACAACACAGAGCACTAGCGATGCTTTGTTGCCCCAGAACTAGTTAGATTAATGACTTGATCATCCTATTACACATATTTGGTTGCCGTATGCATTTCCTTTTGTCTCGGTTACCTTCCCATTAAACCTAGGGTGAGGTTACGTATCAACCCTTGCGGTTTAGGGTAAGCTTTAATTCGAAATAGGGAATCTTCAATTTACTGACTCTAAAGGAAGATCATCTCATGATCTCTTTTTCTATGCATAGATTCCCGAGTCTTGTAAATGTCATCCCGATTTCTCCGGTTTACAGATAACCTAATCCCTTACAGAGATTTGACGAATTCCTTCAGTTTATCACCCTAGGCCTATGCTCTTTCAGGACATGCCCAAAAGTATACCTATGAGTCTCCATGTTTCAGGAAGACGAGGTATACAATCAAAACATGCCTTCTAGAACACAGTCTAGGTGACAACTTATGGTCTAAGGAAAGACATACCCAAATATTAAGAGACTGCTCTAATGATACTTTTGTAAGATTTCCTCACAGAGTCTCTTTGTGGGTCTGTTCAGTGCGAGCTATGCCCTTATAGGTCCACCCGCGACTTTAGCTAAGACATCTCCATATCTGTAGCTCATGAGGTCTTTACCTTGTATCCGAATACTAGTAGATAAGTCGTGCTAGTCTTACCCAAGATTACTGATCCCCATTCTCAGTGTCTCTAGACTAGGAACATAAAATTAGGAATAAACATCTGGTATCCTTAAATCCTCATGATCGTGATCTCATCACAGATACTTAATAGATACCTATTTTATTGCAAGTGGTTTATCCAGTTACTTATATAATATATTAACAATAATATTGAGACAAAATATGAAACAGGATATAGAGTGCTTATTATTTATTTGCGACAATATAAAAAGGTCCACATATATCCTAATCTAATCAAAAGATTGTCTTTAGGACATCCATATACTAACAATGTCAAGTTTGGAGTCGAAATAATGAGAATTGGCGTCGGGACTGATACCGGCTACGTAAAAGCGCGTACCGACAAAGTGCTGCGAAAATTATAATAAAAGTATAACAAATCCTAGAAAAATGGCTAGGTTCAGAATCTAAAATTTGAGATTAAAAAGATAAGTGGAGCTATTAGTGCTAATACATTGTGATTAAACTTAATACACGTATAAATACTAAGTGCACAGATTTCTAGGTCAGAAAGCATAAACTCCTACGTGAATTTTCTGAGGTGTTGTGCTCTCCTTCTTGCCACCACCCTTCCCCTCCATTGGAAACCTTCAAGAGGACACATTTCCTCTTGATTTCTTCACAAGAACTCCACATTTGAGTGAGCATAAGCTTTGAGTGATTGAAAGGTGCTCCATTTCTGAGTTGAGCTTCTGTGTTGGTGAGGCTTTAGTATTGAGTTCTTGAATTGGGTTGTGGGAGCCATTGTCTTGGCATTTTGAGCTTCAAGAAGCTACCTTTGTTGATAAAGGGCCAAGCTTACAAGGCAAATTCGTGGCATTGTGGAGTCAGAACTTTGGGGCTGACTTGAGAGCTCTAAGTGCACTTTTGGTTATGTTTTAAGCCTTGGGTATGTTTCATCACCTCTGATCATGAGTTTTCTTTATTAAAAGTGGAGTCTTGGCATGTATTATGTGATGAGTTGGTAACCAACATAAACACTAACCTTAAGGAGTCTAAAAATGCATGTTTAAGCTTCTGGAAATGTGAAAGGAGGAGCCTTGGATGGATATCTCGCGAAATGCAGAAACTGCATTCTGTCACGAAATATCCGGATATGGGGCTTGTGATATCCGGATATGGATATTCGAATATGCCCCCGACAAATATCCGGATATTCTGTAAATTTTGAGTTGGTCACTGTTCTGTCCATACAGAATGGTATATTGGGTTTGTGGACCCATGATTGGTTAGTTGAACCTCTGTAATAATTGAACTAAGTCAGAATCAATTGGATTAGGGCTTATGGTTTTGGGAGAAGCCTAATGGCATGAAACGAAAAAGAAAACGTTGTCATTGTGTCATGAACCTTTAGATTATAAATGTTGATATGATTGCTGGTCTATACAGATTGTGATTTTGCTGTTTCTGAACCTTGGGCTGGTGTGGACCTTTGACTTGGGATTGTTAGCTTGCAAGGTAAGCTTTTGTGTCCTCGATTTTGCCCATTGTTGGTTCCACCATACCTCATGGAGGGATGGTTTATATGCATTATGTGTTTTCATGAAATGATGATTATTGAAATGCTATTGAGCTATTAAGTGCAAGTGCCTTATGATATGTATGTGGTGTTCCACCTAGACAGTAAGCCTGAGTATGTAGCGTCATACAAGATGGTGATTCTATGGGTGAGGTGCAAGTAGCACATTGTACTGTAGGTTGTAGATATAACAACCCTAAATATTGTATCATGATTAATGAAGAATTATGATAATTAATAAACGAGACATTTCAGATGAAATAGTTTATGATTAAGTAAATTAGAAGTATGGGTCCAATGGACCAAAGACATAAGCATTAGGGATCCAATGAATTCATGGATCAAAGTATAACCCAACAAAGGAAGTTTTAATTCCATTTAATGTGGACAAGTCCAAGTGATACAAAGAAAGCTCTATATGATAAAGTAAAGTCCAATAAGGTAAATGAAACCCAAATCAAGTTAAAGCCCAAAGTAAGGCCATGACATAATAAACCTAAAGAAGTACTATATGACTAGGAATTAAATTAGAATTCTTTCCCTACAAGCAAGAAGCCCACGGTTTTACTAGAGAAAACAAGCTCTAAGAAGTCAATTTAAAGTGTCATAAAATCATGGAAAAATAGGCACAAATTAGGTCAGGTTAATAGGTTAAAGGTCCATAATCTTAAGGAATAAATCATGGTCCAAAATTAAAGGAAATCTTTTCCTTCCAAGCATTTAAAATCCGCGGCCTAGGTGTAGGAAATGAATTTGATTTTATTTGATTTTCAAGCCATTAAATGCAAATCGAATTTCCTTAAGTCAAGCCAGTCAAATTCCTTTAAACAAGGAAGTTAGGATTATGATGATTAGTAGTCAATCACTTTCCCTAAATCAAGCAAATTGATGACAATATGTCAATCAATCAAATAATTCTGTTTCTTAAATCAAGGAAGCAACCTTTATGACGATTAGTCACACCTCATCAATCCCTTAAATCAAGGGA
Organism: Gastrolobium bilobum; assembly: GCF_033153095.1. Classification (NCBI taxonomy): domain Eukaryota; kingdom Viridiplantae; phylum Streptophyta; class Magnoliopsida; order Fabales; family Fabaceae; genus Gastrolobium; species Gastrolobium bilobum. The sequence goes on from NW_026899198.1 coordinate 716,989, forward strand.
GCAACTTTTAATGACGATTAGTCACACATCATCAATTCCTTAAATCAAGCAATCACTAAATTTCCTTAATCAAGGAAATTGACATCATGTTCTTATCCCTAAATTAAGCAATCTAACCTATGACAACAAATCACCACCTTACTCTCATTTAATGTGATCGAAACCTACCAGCAATCAAGTAATGGCAAGGCTTCTAGGTTGCCTATTTGAACAAGCTTTAGTCTCTCCTTTTTCCCTCTATAGCCGCGGCACTACCAAAGGAAAGAACAAAGAGTTTAGTTCATTTTGTGAAGTCCATGAATGCTTCGAAATGGTGAGTGTGTTAGTGAGAAATACCTAATTGTTCCAAGATCAAATACAAGCTTGGATCTTAGTCCTTCTTCCTAATAATTCCACCAAAGAACCCTTCATCTCTAAGCAAGAAAATCCCTCTTCTCCTCTCTTTAAGCTTGCGGCCTTGTATGTTCAAGGAGGAAGGAAGTTCATTCAAGAAGATTCAAAGTAGTCAAAGGTCAAGAAGTGTTTCCTTAAGTCGTTGATCATCATCAAAGGTAAGCCTATGAACCTTCTTGGTTAGGAATGACATGTAAAAGCATGAAAGTGATATCCTAAGTATATGATCCCTAGAAGGCCGAACCATGTATGATAATTATAAGCATGAAGAGATGTTTAAATGATGATGTTAGATTAGCATGTTTAGTAGCCTAGGTTCTAAATCAATTTTGCATGATCATAACCTTAGTTGGCCGAATATATAAGATGATGTTTTGAATGATGCTCTAGGATTTAAATATGATAAATTATCAATAATGTTAGAAGCATGTTTTAGAAGTAATCCCTTAGGTATTTTAGGGCAATAAGGCCGAATGGTATGTAGCTAAAAGAGGTTTTATTTGATTAATGTTGAAAGGATCTAACCATGTTAAGTTAATAATATAATTGAAAGCATGTTTTAAAAATTATATTCCTAGATGTTTATCTATGGTGGCCGAACCTATACATGCCTAGAATGAAATCTTTAATAATTCTATTAAGTGTTATGATGACCTAATAATGTCCTAAAACCTACACAAGTGGGTAAGTAAGCAAAACAACTCCTCTAGGTAATTAAACCTGCAAAGCCGAGACCTATACATGGATAAAACACAAATGTTGAATGTTATATAAGTTACTAAAAGATGCTATGATGATGTTAGGGAGTCAAGGGAGCAAACAGGCAAGTAAAGAGATCAAAAGTTGAAAGTATACAAGTAAAGAACGACAAGTATTGTAAGTGTTTACAGTTGTTGAAGTAATCTCTCTATGTATGCCACCATTATGAAACTATGATAAGTTATGGTCTGACTGCAATCTGTTTATAGTGCTTTACATTATGTGATTATGATATTTTTGAAACTTAAAACCATGCTATTAAATGTTGGCTTGTGCACTGATACTCCAATTGCAACCTGACGAGGACTCTGGGTATCTCCGTAAGTCCGTAAAAGCCGGCAGGAATATGATGATGATGATGATGGCATGATATTTTTATATGATGATGTTAAATGTTCCATTTTGTATTGTTATTATAAACTGTTGCAGGAGTAAATGTCATAGTTGGAGAATGCTCCAGCTGTGAACCTTATGAGATTTTCCCCAAAATCTCACCCCCCTTGACCACCCAAGAAAGTTATGTGGGAAAGAAAGGGTAAGAGACTGGTACGTAAAGAAGAAGAAACTCCACCTACCTGGGAAGAGAAACTAAAGGATCTAACAGATAGAGGCCTATGGACTGAGGCTATGAAATTATTAATAGAAACTTTTCCACCTTATGATTTCGATGAAGCACTAAGTACACAATGGCTAGAGGAACCACAACCACATTATGACTGGGCTTATGATGCGGCATAAATTATGTTTTTATTTATGATTAGTTAATCTTTTTGGAATTACATTAAATAATGTTTAGTGTTATTTATTTTGTATTGACGTTTTAACGCTTTTAATTTTATATGGAATAAGTATGGTTATGTGTTTCCATTCCGCACTCTGATATTTGCATTCGTAAAGTTTAAATTTAGACTTCCGCGCGTTGAATGCATGATGAAGGTGCACCCTGTATGTATTTTCACATTTGGGGTGTTACAGTAGACGTATGTAATTCCTACATGTTTATTTTCTGGCCAGTAGGATTTTGACACACATGACATGGATATATGCTATATTGCACAGATTTTGGAACTTATACTGTTTTGCTGTTTTAGAACTTATATTGCACATGTAAGTGAGCTTGGGGTGGAGAGATCCTTGAGGACCCCTTGTCTTAGTGAGATTTCTTTTTAGAGATCTCACCCTGTGTTGGGGCACATTTCAGGTACAGGTACCTCAGGGGTTGAGACCTCTGGCGGCAGGAGGCCGGAGCTGAGTTGATATGCATGTTGTTTATACTATTATGCCTGGATGTTAACTTGCTGTATTGTTATTATATGGTTATTTGAGCTGAGACTTTGTTGGACTTTGTTGCCTTATTTGGTGAGCATGGGGGTTGTCCATGCCATATTGATTATGCTATGTTTATTTAGACTTATGTTGTATAATGAATCAGGATTTTGTCTGGTCTACGTGTTGTAGTTCCGTGACTAGATACACATCTATATGAGGTTATTCAGTTAGTTTTCTATTGCAATTTACGTACATGCATTATTTTGAAATAGGGATTCAGTAATCAACTTGGTTAACATTAATGACGCCATAATTGAAAAGAAAAAGTTAGCTTCCGCATTTAATTGAGCTGCGCTTAATACTTTAATATGATAACAATCCGGGTATACACGGGGTGTTACATTTTTATAAAGGGATCAAGGACATTTTAAAATGGGAGTGGTTAGGATGATGGGTTCCTTATGTTTTTGTTTGATACAAGTAAATAGTTGGCAGTCAAATAATTTTGCCTAATCATTCTTTTTTAATTTTTTTCTCAAATCTTCACGTGGATATTATAGAAGACACATATAATATGTAGTTGGAAAGCTCTTGACAAGCACAATAAAGCCCCAGGGTTTTATAGTATTTCGATAAAAAAAATTCACGAATTATAGCACCAAGATTTAGTTCCATTCAAGGTATTTCAAAAATTAGTTTAAAATTATTAATCGTGAGTGTTACTATCATATATGTATGACTCTAATGCCAAATATTTGGGAAAATAGAATACCTGATTGTACCCTCTTTAGTCGGAGAGAACATTGATCTAAGCATACTAGAGTTTTCCTCTCTATGACATATATCCAATACAACACATCCTTCCTGCAATGGGAGCATGACGACTAATAGGACTTAACTCTAATATATATAAGCTAAAGAGGGAACCTAACATAACCCTAGTCAACAATGTGTCTACTAGGTTCACCAATCACGAAAACCAGTCATACTCTTATGCTTATACTATGCTATCCAACTAGGCCCAGCACCAATAAATACAAAAATTTGACTCATCATATTAATTAAATTAAAATATCTATTAATCCGATTAATTAATTAATATTGCTTGCATAAAAAAAATTCTAACATTATGAACTGAGACCGTGGATGGGGTTTTTATTTTTTGGTATTAATAAGTTTGACGTCTAAATTCTTAAAGGAAGAATTTGGAGGTTTGCTCTAGATATTATAAGTAAGCTTTCTTTACTTACCATCCTAAAAGCCCAAAATTACAAGTCATCTGTATCACAAATATGTGATGAAATTACTTCTTTCCTTTATCTGTCTCATTTTTTGTCCATCTAATTGAGAAATGACTTCTTAACAAAAATAAAAATAAAAAACCAACTATTAAGAGAGAGTGTGTTTGTTACCATTTAAAAAAGAGATTTTTTTTAACTGAATTATCATTTTGTAATGGAAAAGTAATTTTAATTCCATATACATTGGGCGTTGTTAGTTAAGTTTGACTGTTTGAGAGTGGCCCAAAGCACAGACCAATTCCAGTTTGAAATGAACCCCATCTGCGTTGCCTCGGCCCATAACAAATCCATTTTTTTTTTCCGTCCATCGAAATCCAAACATATGGAGCCTCCGTTATCACTTATCACCCCCTCCCGCCAACGCCCAAAAAACACAAACTCCATTTCGCGCCCAAAACGAATCACTTTCAGTATTTCAGATTCAGATTTATTTACCTTAGCCCCCCCCCCCCCCCCCCCCCCCCCCCCCCCTATTCCCCTCAAAATCAAACCTTAGTCCTTCCTTATTATTCAACTCCAACCAAACCGAACCGGTTTCGTGAGCCGCCACCATGAAAGTCCGGTCGGTGAAGCTGAGGGATGCCCACGCCCACAAGGGTGGCCGCCCTTCCTTCTGCTCCGTCGTGTGGGACCAGCAAGCCAAACATCTGGTCACCGCCTCCTCTTCCGACGTGTCCATTTCAATCCACGACCCTCTTCTCCCCTCCGCCACTCCCAGGATCCTCCGTCACCACCGCGACGGTGTCACCGCCTTGGCTCTTAGCCCCAATTCTACTTGCCTTGCTTCCGGATCCGTCGATCACTCCGTCAAACTCTATAAGTTCCCTGGTATTCTATTCTTTCTTTCTTTCTTTTTTCCTTTATCTTTTGAGATTTACGAGATTTTATTGTCGTAGCGTAATTTCACTCCTTATTTAAAAAATGAGGGAATTCAAATGTGTGAGAAATCCGTAACTTAATCCTTTGAGAATTATTCATGGGTTCATCAATTACTCAGACTAGTCTGATTTGAACTGATAGGCTGCAAAACTCTCTTAACCAAGTTTTAACATGAATGTGTTTTCTAGGTTCTAGAATTTGAGACCTGCTTTGCTTGGTGGTCGTAAGTGAATACTTCATAGGTTTGGGTTGACACTTGTAACCAAATCTATTTAATTGAACATCAATAGCATGCGAATTTACTATCTAAAGTGAATTGTATTTTTATAATTGTTTAAAATTTTTTGAGGAAAATGTGTTTCAATTTGATTGGACTTTTAGGATTGATTGTTGGCAGGTGGAGAGTTTGAGACAAATATTACGAGGTTTACACTTCCAATACGTTCTCTGGCGTTTAACAAATCAGGGAGCATGTTGGCGGCGGCTGGTGATGATGAGGGTATCAAGCTTATAAATACAGTTGATGGTTCCATTGCTAGGGTTCTCAAAGGGCATAAAGGTTCTGTTACTGGCTTAGCTTTTGACCCTAACGGTGAATACTTAGCGTCTCTGGATTCTACTGGAACTGTTATTTTTTGGGAACTACACTCTGGGAGAATCCTTCATAACCTCAAAGGCATCGCTCCTGACACTGGGGTTGATGTTTCAACCATGAATGTTCTTTGCTGGAGTCCCGATGGTGAGACCTTAGCTGTTCCTGGGTTGCGAAATGATGTGGTGATGTATGATAGGGACACGGCTGAGAAGTTGTTTTCTTTGAGAGGGGATCACATACAACCTATATGTTTCTTGTGTTGGTCACCCAATGGGAAATACATGGCTACTTCTGGTTTAGACAAGCAGGTTCTGATTTGGGATGTTGATAGGAAGCAGGACATTGATAGACAGAAGTTTGATGAAAGAGTGAGTAGCATGGCGTGGAAGCCAACTGGGAATGCCTTAGCTGTTGTTGATGTTATGGGAAAGTATGGTATCTGGGAGAATGTTATTCCTTCATCTATGAAGTCTCCAACTGAGGATATACCTATGCAATACAAGAATAGTAAAGGGGTTCTTTTGTTTGACGAGGAGGATCCGGAAAATAGTGCAAGTGGAAGCTTGAGTGATGTTGGTGAAAATAGTAATGGTGTGTCCGAGCCACCACCTAGCAGGAAAAGATTGCGTAAGCCGTCTTTGAGCGAGGAAAATTTAGATGATGATGGAGGTGATGAAATTGCTTTGTTTCCCAAGGTTGAATCCCACAAGAAACGGAATCACTTGCATAAGGAAAATTTGGATAATGGGAATGTGTTGGGATTTAGAAGCACGATGGTAACTTCTAGGCCAAAGATGCAGGAGGCATTTCAACCAGGATCTACTCCTGTGCAGTCTGGAAAAAGGCGCTTCTTATGCTACAATATGCTTGGAAGTATAACCACTGTTGAACATGATGGATTCTCTCATATTGAGGTAATACATGAGAACTAGGATAATTTGAGCAAGTTTCATCCCTAGGAGTTAGCACCATCTCCATGTGGATTTTGGTTAAATCGTTACTTCTGGCATATATTAATGAGTTGACATGTCTTTGTTACAGATTGATTTTCATGATACTGGAAGCAGTCCTCGAGTTCCATCTATGACTGATCATTTTGGATTTACAATGGCCTCATTAAATGAGGATGGGAGCGTCTTTGCAAATCCTTGCAAGGGGGAGAAGAACATGAGCACCCTCATGTATCGCCCATTTAGTAGCTGGGCTAATAATACCGAGGTCAGATTGTGTGCTTATCCCGTGTAGTTCGAGTCAATGCCTTTTTTATAGAAGAAAATTTTATTAAAAGAAGAAATGGAATTACTCCTTCGTTTACCATCATATGGTTATAAGGATATACAAATAGCGGTGTTTGTGGTTAACACTCTGCATGATATGAAATTTCACTGTCTGCTTACTTTGTTTAAAATTTTTGGCAGTGGTCTATGCGCTTTGAAGGAGAAGAAGTGAAGGTTGTTGCACTTGGAGCTGCTTGGGTGGCTGCGGCAACTAGTTTTAACTATCTTCGGATCTTTACTGAGGGTGGTTTGCAGGTTTGTCGCACATTTGTAGCTTATTTACATTTTTTTTTCCATTTTCAATAACTGAATATTGGAGGCATGATACTTCTCCAAATGTAAAAGAACTAAAAATGGTAGATAAGTGTGTACTTTCTGACCTTTCATTTAAAATATTATCTTATGTGTTAACACGTGTAACAAAGAGAATCTGTAGTTGTTGATATTTGATAGTAGTTGCACCCAGCATCTACACAGTTGTTAATCTATTTTATTGCAGAAACATGTTATTTCGCTAGATGGGCCAGTTGTGACTGCATCGGGTTTCAACGACAAGCTTGCGGTTGTGACTCATGCTTCTGATTGCCTTTCCTCAAATGATCAGGTTGGTTCCGTCTTCGTGGTAGCTGTTGCTTCTGAGATTGGCAGGCTAGTGTGGTTTTATTTAGTTTTAGTATATAGGATTGCGGATTACCACAAATATTTGAAGTTCTTCATTGTACTGTTGCTATTTAGTTTTTTATCTTTTTGAAGAGGTTATTGTAGAGGGAGAGCATAATCATCTGGTTATACGAACATCATAAATTTATGGTGATAGTATATTTCTTGTTAAACATGCAGGTGCTAGAGTTTAAAATATTTAATATACCTCATGGGACCCAACCACTTCGAGGTCGCTTGCCATTAAGTCCTGGGTCATCTCTAAGTTGGTTTGGGTTTAGTGAAGAAGGCCAATTGTGTTCGTACGATTCCAAGGTATTCATTGATTTTATATTTAGTGTTGATATTTGATATTTATTTCACTCGGCTTATGAATACATCTTGTTATTATAGTAAGCTGATCTAGTGAGTATAATATGTAGGGGGTGCTAAGATCATATACAAGCCAATTCGGTGGTAGCTGGCTCCCACTCTTCAGGTTCAATATTCGTTTAACCATGTGCACTGGTTTAATGTGCCTTATAATCTTATTCCTGACCTTTGATGATTTGTCTTATTCAAATTACAACGCAGTGCTATTAAAGAGAAGAAGTCAGATGAAAACTATTGGGTGGCTGGGTTGAATTCAAGCAAGTTATTTTGTGTGATATGCAAAAAGCCTGACGCCTTCCCACAGGTATATGACTAGGACAGTTAGATGCATTCCATTTTTCTCCTTTGTCCATGACTAAACTATTTGTATTCACTTCCTTTTCAGGTGATGCCTAAACCAGTTCTCACTCTATTGAATCTTTCATTTCCTCTCGCTTCCTCTGATTTGGGATCTGAAGCCCTTGAAAATGAGTTTATAATGAACAGCATGCGTCTCTTTGAGGTTTGTTCTTGTACCCTTTCAAATTTATTGGTCATTATTGTTGTACCTTCTAGCGAGCCTGTCATAAGTCTTGATTCATATTTATCTAATTCATCATGGGCACCCACGGTTTATTTTCTTATTGGTCGTGTTGGTTCTAATTTGAGTTTGAATTGTTTTTATCATTGCTGTTCAATAGCTGAGTTAGTAAATATTTAACATGCAGATTCAGAAAAAAATGGAAGAAATGGCTATTGCTGGTTTAGACACTAGTTCGCTTGATGATGATGCTTTCGATTTGGAAGCAGCACAAGATAGATGTATTCTTAGGCTTATAGCATCCTGCTGCAACAGTGAGTTCCTATGCTCTCTGTCTGTCTGTTTCTTCCCCCCCCCCTCTCTCTCTCTCTCTCCACTTTGTAAAACCTGAGTTGTAGAAGTGAAAAAAGTCAGTCCTGCCTCACACTAAACGAATATTTCAGGTGATAAGCTTGTGCGAGCTACTGAACTTGTGAAGCTTTTGTCACTGGACAAATCAATGAAAGGTGCAATAAAACTTGTTACTTCTTTGAAGCTTCCAAACTTGGCGGAAAGGTTCAGCAGCATATTGGAGGTAAGCCTCCTATATTAAAACAAAGAAGTGTACAGAGAGGATATAAACTCACTGTCATCTTTACCTTGTTAATTTTGTATGCTTAAAACAGGAAAGGCTACTTCAAGAAGTGAAAAAAACTACGGAAACCAACCTCAAAGAAAACTGTCTTGCACCCATTCCAGCTGATGCTTCAACATCAAAAGCAGTTGCTATGTCATCACCAAAATTATCTGCTCCGTTGTTCATAAAGAAAGACAGAACACAAGAGGGAGCTAAAGCTGGAGTAAATAAAACTGTAACGGTGAATGAAACTCCAAAGGCAAAGCAGAGAGTGGATGAAACAAGTGACAAGGGGGGGAAGCTGGGTGATATGCTTCAGGTGCAAGCTCCTCACACACATGATCCCTCTATAAAGTCGTCATTTAAGCAGGGAGCTAACAAGACAGAGGCTAGTTTTGCACATTCAAATAGGCCGTCCAATCCATTTTTGAAGTCTTCTATCAAGTGAGTAAATTTATCTACTCCAATGAAATGAAAAACACGATTGAGGTTTTAGGTAGTTCAGTTGAGATCATAAATCGAGATAAGATCTTTAACGTGGAAAAATTTATTATTCTATCACTGCATTATATATTTCCAGGAATACATACTCTAACTATCAAAGTTATTTTTTTTTTCTCTCTTCAAAAATTGTTGACGGGGAGAAAGAAAAAATAACTTTAATATTTTCACTATGTATTCTCAGAAATACATAATACAAATATGATCGTCATATTGAACACTCAATACAATAGTGGTACCAAAAATGCTCTCTTGCTTCTTTTTTCATGATGGATCAATTTTTAAAAGCAAAAAAGTCTAGAGAAAATTGAGAATCCTTTGTATATTGCAATAAAATCTTATTGTAATTCACCCCCCCACCCCCCTCCCCCCAAAAAAATGTAACTATTGTTTGAATTCAATATAAATTGTTATGACTCTTTGCATGCATGGCCCCGTTTTTTAATACAATCAAATACTTAATGTATTAACCAAGGTTTTAATACCTCATTAGGAGAAAAAATTATTTCTTATATATACATAAAAATATGTGAGATTCATATTTTTTTCTCTCTATTCTCTTTTCATGGCCTCATATGAGCTCCATATATTTTTATATGTATTTAGAAAATAATTTTATCTTTTACAACATAAAAAATATTAAACCCATTAACTAAATAGTAAATGCTCCCTCTAACCTTTACTGAACGGGAGAAGAGTCTTATTCAGAATCTCATTCGATTATATTTGATTAGTTTTCAATAGTTACTAAACTTTTGAGCATTGTGAAATAAGGGTTGTTCCTTATTCAAAAAATATTGAATGTTAATGCGTAAAATTATTTTACTATTGGTCCATCTTTACATCTAGGAGGTAATTTTTTTTCAATTATTGATTATATAGTGTTTTTATTTACAACCACGGGATCAAATTAAGTAAGATGGTTAAGATTAAAAGCAAGTGTAAAAAAATTAAAATTATTGTTAATCATGATTTCATTTTAATTAGGGATATTTTTGACATCTTAAATATAATTTAGAATTTTATTGATTGAGGATATTATCAATATTTTATATAATAATGACATTTTAGACATTTAAGAGGTTAAATGATGTATTCTATAATTACAATGAGTTTGAAGGATAAATTGAAACGATACTTAAGTGATAATTGTTGTAACAACAGTGGATGGAAATAAATTTTTCCCTTGTTATTAACAAGGAATGAAGTAGAAAGTGACTTAAGAGTGTTGAATTTTATCGAATCATAAGATATAGAAGTATAATAAAAAATAATTTAAAAGTATATAATATTATATAAATCCAAATTCAACAAAGAATTCAATCAGCAAAATACATAAGTAACAAAAGTTCAAATGAGTTATTCTCGTACTCATCAATCATCAAGATTAATATTATCACTCTTATTATCACTATCATTTTTTATCTTCGAAAACGTTTTCTTGGCTTTGTGTATTGAAGTGAAATAATTTTTTTGTGCAATACGGTGTATTGTATTTCGATTTCACTAGAAAGTTGCTAGATGGAATTTTTTTTTTACTTTCTATCTTACATGGAAGGAAGATATTATTATGTACACGATTTTATATCGCGTGAACAGTTATTAACATTCTTACTAAGTAATATGCCGGTATTTCCATTTCGTTACCAGTGACATAACTAAAAGTGTTTTTGCGAATTAATTTTTGAATTTAAATCAAAAATCAAATCTTTGTACTCTTTCTCTTATTAATAATGATTTTTCAGTTTCTTAATTTTTTTTAATTTGAATCACAAATTTTAGGATTGTTTTTTTGCTTTTACACATTTTTGCGAGCTTTATAGCGCGAGACTGCTCCTTTTTTTTTCCATCATTATCTTTAGGGTTTTAAAAGTTTTGTAATCTTCCACGGCAGCATATGGGACTTTTCTTTAGAAAAAGATGAGAAAGAGGAAGCTGAATTTAAAGCTAAAACCAAAGAGCAAGTAAATACCCCAGAAGATCTACCTCCCCAACTATTGTTTATTCACCAGGTAGGTCGAACTCCATATTTATCTGAATGGTAGAACTCCCTGATTAGTTGTGTTTATAAAAGCAAAAAAATCTAGAAAAAATCGAAAATCCCACACACACAAAAAAAAAATGTAACTACTGTGTGAATTCAATATAAATTGTTGTAACTCTTCTCGATTGGCATGCATGGCCCCGTTTTTTAATACAATCAAATACTTACGTATTAATCAAGGGCTTAATATCTCTAAGGTTATAGGAGATAAAATTATTTTACATATATATGAAAATGTATGGAGCTCATTTTTTCTCTTTTCTTTTTATATGACCTTATATGAAACTCACATACTTTTATGTATATGTAAAAAATAATTTTATCTCCTCCCCTCTCCATTTACAAAAAATAAAAATTTATTTTTTACAACATGAAAAATATCAAATCCGTTAACCAAATAGTAAATGTTTCCTCTGACCTTTTATTAACATTCAGAATCTCGTTAGATTAAACAAGCATTTATACCAAGAGTTTTGTAATTTTCAACATAAGTATCAAAATTTAAAAATATATAAACTGAAAAAATAAATAAAAAATATTTAAAATGAAATAGAGACATGTATAATTTGTTTAGATAAAATCTTAAAAAATTAAATTAAAAAATTTAAATTATGAAAAACATATGTATAATCTATTAAAGAATATTGAAATTTAAATTTAAAAGAAAAGTTAAGAATGATATATGCATTTTTAAAGGGAAATAGTTTAAGAGGTTAACAGAGTGTATTCTAATATAATATATAATACTGATTGCTTAGAATATAAAACTTGAGGAAATCAATATCTACAAAATTGTATTTATAAAATTTAATATTTAATTAAATAAAAAAATAGAAAATGGACAAATAAATAAGGAACTGATTACATGAATTAAGTAAATAAAAAAATTGTCTTATTTGTTATTAGGGAAAACTTCAATTTCACCCTGTGATGGACTTATATATGAGGTCCACTTATTATCAGGCCCAACAAGGGACAATTAGAATATAAATATGATATAATTAAATAAGGATATCCATCAAAGATATTAATCCTAATACGACAGTATTAAACATGGGCTTGGGTTGCTAGAAGAGGCACAAAAGGTCTAGAATCCTAATACCTACAGGTAAACTCTATAAATAAGAGGTAAAGTCTACATGTATGATTATTCTCTCTCTATTACTGTTATGTTGCCACTGTGCACACACACCACTCATTTGGCGAAAGTTGTATTTTATTTCTTGTGCATAGTTATCTGTTAAACTCAAGGGTATCTAATTCATAGATACCTTAGAGAAAGCACCTAGATCCAAAAGTAACTCACTAGCCTATTCGGCTAGACATCTCTGTCTTTAGGACAGAACATTGGCATCGTTTGTTGGGAATATTTAAATCGGTATTCCCATGATCACGATCAAGAATGGCAGTTCGTACAAGGAGTAGTGGTCAATTTCCGCCACATCTGAATCCAATGTTGAATCTTGTTGTGGAAGAGATAAATCAACCACAAAATCAGCTTGAGAATGAGATTGATTATGATGTTGTTCACATGAGTGAGGACGTCTCGGACACAACCTCTACACCGCTCCAGTAGATAATCCTCTAAACCAAATTATAGCTCCTCATCATCAGGCTATAGATGCGGCTGCCCATGTTGCGCTTGCTGCAGATCCAGACTGCACAGACCGCGTTTACTGTGATCTTAAGGCGGATGAAGGAGATGGAACACCGTAATTATCTTCAGCGAGAGGATGATATCAGGAGGTTTCAAGTAGGGGTGGCAATATGGGTTGAGCCCGGCGGGTCAACCCGCCAACCCGCCAAAACGGGACAGGTTGGGTTGAGATTTTCAACCCACCAACCCACCTCAACCTGCCCCGCCTAGAAGTGGGTCAAAACGGGTTCAACCCGCTGCGGGGCGGGTTGACCCGCCGGGTTTTAAATTTTTTTATTATTTTTTTATTTTTTACAATTAGGTAGTATTTCATTAGTACTTAAATTTTTGTGATATTCAATTTTTTTTTATTTTAGTACTTTCTAGAAAAAATAAAGAATAACAATTTTATTTGTGACAAATGTTATCTATTTATAAATTCCTAAAGAATGTTTGACAAATATTAGTATACATTTAAGATTGAGACTAAAAAAAATATAGAGAAGTGTGAAATAAAATAAAATAATATTAAAAAAATTCATAAAATAATTTATTTTTGAATTTTAATTAAATTTTTTTAATTGGCGGGTTGGTGGGTTGACCCGCCAACCCACCATAAAACGGGGTGGGTTCATTTTTACAACCCATACTTTTTGGCGGGTTGGTGGCGGGGCGGGGCGGGTCGGGACGGGTCAACCCAAATTGCCACCCCTAGTTTCAAGAGATGGAGCTACGTAATAATCTTCAGTGAGAGGAAGACGTCAGAAGATTACAAGAGATGGAGGGGCATCTGATGCAGATAAGAAATCTGGAACGTGTTGCAGACCAGATCAGGGATGGAGAGAACCGTATGGGAGAAACTCAAAGGGAGTTTCATCAATCCAGGAATGTTGGTGATCAGGTCAGGGTAATACGGATCATAACCTGTATACTCAAATTCAGGCTACAATTACTAAAGGACAAGGTGTGGCTAATACAGGTGGGATTTCAAATCCTAATAATCAGGTCCGAGTTGAGAACACTGGTGAAGGTCATAACCTGGACAATAATCACAATGTGAATGTGATAATTCCTACCCTGAATGTTGGATCAGGAAGGAATGTGGAGAGCAACCAGGGTGATATGCATCACAACCGGGATATCCAATTTCAATATAATCGGAATCATATTCAAGGTCGTGTTAAAGCTGGTGCATACAAGAGGAAATATAGTATGGGACAATGCAATAATAGTCCCTTCATTGGTGAAATTCTTAATGCTCTGTTCCCAGAGGAGTTTGATTCGGCACATTTGCCGAAATATAATGGAAGCCAAGATCCACAGGTCCATATAGAAGCTTTTGATACTGATATGTATATCAGAGGGATTGGTGAGCCCATTATTTCCCAGATATTTGCTACGACTCTGACTAGAGCTGCGCAGACATGGTTCTCAACTCTGCCTGCTAATTTAATTGGATCTTTCGAAGATTTAGGAGATAAGTTTTTACTAAATTTTGCTACGAGCAAGAAGCATCCGAAATCCGAGTTTGCACTTGGAAAAATTCGACAGCAGTCTGGGGAAACTCTCCAGAAATATTTGAACCGTTTTAAAGATACGACATTACAAGTTCCGGGTTTACAAGGAAATGTTCATGTGCATTTGATTGTGGCCGGCTTGGATGGTGCATCTTGGTTGGCAAAATCAATATATAAAGATCCAGTTAAAACACTAGAAGAATTCAGAGCTCGGTTAAATAAGTACTTGGAGCTTGAGCAAATGGAAATAGAAAATGCATCAGCAGAGGAAAATAGGAACCAATGTCCAAAAAGGAAAAGTCCAGCTCCAAAAGAAAGAGAACGACCAGGGAATAGGAAGAAAGACTTCTGAGGAAGAAACCTGGATGACAGATTCTGGGTAGGGAGGTATGAAAAGAATACTCCCCTAAATGTACCCCGGTCTCAAATATGGAGAGAAGTGACAATGACCGAAATGAAGAAAGTAGAGCGACATCGGCCTGTATTCAACAAAGGAGGCTTGGATTAGTCCAGGTTTTGCCCATTTCATAATAGACCTGGGCACACTACAAATCAGTGTTGGGACCTAAGAGACGATGTGGAGAAATTCATCAGAGATGGAAAGCTGCGTCAATACGTAATCAGGACTCAGGGATGGAAAAATAATAAGAGGAAATTGATATGAACCTCACCAAGAATAATGAGACCCAAGACCAATTTAGTTAGGACCGTTTCTAGAATCAGGAATTTAAAACAAGAAATAAAGAACCTTGACCCGTTATCTATGGAAGATAAGAACCAAAGGTATAAGAAGGATAAAGACGCCACACTCAAGAAAGAAGAAGATGAGTGATAGGTCTATTTTGAACGCCACAAGAATAAGCTTCTTGATAAGTTCAGAGTTCTAAATAAGAACCAAAGATAAAAAACCTCTCTATTATATTATAACTTCAAAATCTGATTACAAGAGTTGTATCCTCCCTTATTTGTACTTGGAACATTCCTCCAAGAATAGGAAAAGACTAACAAATAAAAAGTCACTAATTTAAAGTTTACAACTTGGAAAAAGGAAAGGATTCTAATCAGCTCACTAAACATTAATGACATCGAAAATGTGAATCAACCCCACTAAGCATTAATAACATTGAAAATGCTATCAGCCCCACTAAGCATTAATTAACATTGAAAGTTGTTACTCATTTCACTCAACCTCCCTTGCATTGATGGCATTAACTAAATTCTGATTATGAATAAATTTGGACTTGATGTGTTCATGATTAGCCCACATTTACTGTATCAACCCACTAAGAGCTTCTTTAAATAAGTCCCTATGGTAGTCACTTGGAATAAATCGCCTTCTCATGATAGCTTTCATTTCCTCCCATGTTTTAATGAGACTTTCACCATGTCTCTTCCTGTTTGACACAAATTGATCCCACCAAACAATAGCATAATCAGAAAATTCTATGGCAGCATATTTTACCTTTTTCAATTGCGAGTAGTTATGACAATCAAACACCAACTCCATCTTTCTTTCCCACTCCAAGTAAGCTTCTGGATCATTTTTGCTTTGGAAAGATGGGATCTTCATCTTGATACTTCCTAGGTTATTATCAACCTTTTCTTCATTACGCACTCTTCTTCCTTCATTTCGACGCTCATTCTGCCTCATATCAACCGTAGAATTGGTTTCATCTTCATTTTGATGTTCTAAAGTTCTGCGTTGTTGCTCCCTTTGTTCAACTCTTTCTATTCTATCTTGCATTTCAACGAACTTGAAGTTCAATCTTTCAAATCTCTCTGTCATGGCTTCAAAGTAGAATTTGAAATTTGTAGGAATTTGAGCATTACCCTCTTGAGACATTTTTTTAATCTGATTTAGAAGACTAGCTCGGATACCAAATGATATGAACCTCACCAAGAATAATGAGACCCAAGACCAATTTAGTTAGGACCATTTCTACAATCAGAAATTTAAAACAAGAAATAAAGAACCTTGACCTGTTATCTATGGAAGATAAGAACCAAAGGTATAAGAAGGATAAAGACGCCACACTCAAGAAAGAAGAAGGTAAGTGATAAGTCTGTGTTGAACGCCACAAGAATAAGCTTCTTGATAAGTTCAGAGTTCTAGATAAGAACCAAACAGAAGAAACCTCTCTATTATATTATAACTTCAAAATCTGATTACAAGAGTTGTATCCTCCCTTATTTATACTTGGAACATCCCTCCAAGAATAGGAAAAGACTAACAAATAAGAAGACACT
Source organism: Gastrolobium bilobum (assembly GCF_033153095.1). NCBI lineage: Eukaryota > Viridiplantae > Streptophyta > Magnoliopsida > Fabales > Fabaceae > Gastrolobium > Gastrolobium bilobum. The sequence goes on from NW_026899198.1 coordinate 733,575, forward strand.
AATTTAAAGTCGACAACTTGGAAAAAGGAAAAGACTCTAATCAGCCCACTAAACATTAATGACATTGGAAATGTGAATCAACCTCGCTAAGCATTAATAACATTGAAAATGCTATCAGCCCCACTAAGCATTAATTGACTTTGAAAATTTCTACTCATTCCACTTAACCTCCCTTGCATTGATGGCATTAACTAAATTCTGATTATGAATAAATTTGGACTTGATGTCTTCATGATTAGCCCACATTTGCTGGATCAACCCACTAAGAGCTTCTTTAAACTTCTTGGCCCTTGATCTTGTGATTGGCTCATTTGGCAATTGCAATGGATCACTAGGTGTTGTCTCCTTATTCATATCAGAAATTCAGTGGCCGAAGTAAAAGCAAGAGCCTGGTTCCCGAAAAGAAAAAGAAAGAAGATATAGGAAAGAAGGAATATTTCAATAATGATGAATTCCCAAAAGCCGAGTTTGACTGTAATGTAATCAGCGAGCTTTTGGTGGAGGTGGAGATACTGTAAACACAAGAAGAAAATATCTCAATAAGGTGCTTTCGGTTAGCGATCGACCAAAATGTAAGGAAGATTCCAGCAAACCAGATGCTCCTTTATTGTATTTCACCAAAGAAGATTTGAAAGATGTAGTACCAGGACATGAAGATGGCTTGGTCATTACGGGAACTTTGGTGAATTGCCGAGTTAAGAAGATTTTTGCAGATGCTGACAACTGTGCTGATATTATCCTTTGGGATGCTTTCAAGAAGATGAACCTGGATAAAGAAGTTCTCAAGCCATGTAAGGCTACTCTGATAACCTTTATTGGGGAAAATACACCCCATAAAGGATATATAGATTTCAGGTTAAGTCTAGGAACGAAAGAGGCGTTTTAGTCAGAATGAGTAAGATTCATTGTAGCAGATTTTTCCTCTCTATACAATGTAATCTTGGGAAGACCAACTCTTCATAAATGAGATATGCTAGTTTCTACTAAGCATCAAAAGTTGAAGATGGTGAGCAATAAGAATGAGGTCATCACTATCCAGGGGGATCAAAAGGAGTCACAACAATGTTATTTTGAAGCTGTTAAAGAAAATGAATGAGGACATTTAACTTCACCTCAGATTCATCCAGAGATAAAGCTGGGAAGCAGATGACCTCTCAGCATCCAAGCAAACCACGTAACATGATTGAATTGGATATGAGAGAAGAAGCTATCATTCCTGGACCCGAGCCGGATGGTGAGTGGGAAGATCTTATCCTAGGAGATATGCCTAAACAACTTACCAAAATTGGTAAAACTATGAACCCGGAGGTAAAAGCTGGGTTAATAAAATTTTTGAAGAAGAACAAAGACGTTTTTACGTGAAAGTCATCTAAGATTCTCGAGATTGATCCCAAATTCTGTTGTCATAAGCTGGCAATGTATCCCAGGTCAACCCCGGTTGCACAGAAGAAAATGAAGCTTGGACATGAAAGAAGACAGGTTTTAGAAGAACATGTGAAAGAACTTCTAGATGCCGGGTTCATAAGAGAGATTCAATATATTACATGGCTTGCCAATGTGGTTATGGTTAAGAAACCTAGTGGGAAATGGAGGGTATGTGCGGAATACACTGATCTCAATAAAGTGTATCCTAAAAATTCATACCCAATGCCCAACATAGACCAAGTCGTGGATAACTCAGACGGGTTTCGATTGTTATCCTTTATGGATGCTTATTCCGGCTATAACAAAATACCTATGTATCCAAAAGACCAAGAGAAGACGACCTTTATTGCTAAAAAGGCCAATTACTATTATAATGTAATGCCTTTTGGGTTAAAAAATTCAGGGCTGCATATCACAGAATGATGAACCGAGTATTTGAAGATCAACTCTGCAAGAATGTGGAAGTCTATATAGATGATATGATTGTCAAATCAACAAATCTTTCAAGCCATGTTCAAGATTTAAATCAAACATTTGAGAAGCTTAGAGTCACATTCGATTAAATCCGATTAAATGTGCATTTGGAGTCTCGGCTGACAAATTTCTGGGTTGTATGTTAACTTACAAGGGGATTGAAGTGAACCCGGATAAGTGCAAAGTTGTGCTAGACATGAAGGCCCACAGAAGCAATAAGGAAGTTCATCAATTAACGGGTAGATTGGCCGCTTTAACTAGATTCTTGCCAAGGTCAGCTGAAATCGCACTCTCATTCTTCAAGATGTTAAAGAAATAAGCTGAACATGGATGGAACTCGGATTGTGAGTTCGCGATTGAAAAATCAAGAAATGTCTAGCAGCACCACCAGTTCTATCAAAACTGGAAGCAAGAGAGATACTAATATTATATTTAGCTATTGGGAAAGAAACAATAAGTATTGTGTTAGTAAGAGGGACAGATAAAGGCCAAGAGCCAATATACTTTGTTAGTAGGGCTCTTCAAGGCCCTGAATTGAGATACCAAAAGTTAGAGAAGGTGACATTTGCCTTACTCACTACTGCAAGAAGATTACGACCATACTTTCAAGGACATCAAATAGTAGTCAGAACTAACCAGCCAATACGGCAAATGTTGCATAAGTCGAATTTGGCTGGAAGGATGACTAACTGGGCAATAGAGCTATCTGAATATGATATAATCTATGAAACTCAGCATGTCATTAAATCTCAAGCACTAGCCGACTTCATAATGGAGCTCACTCCATCGGATGGACGAAGCACTAAGAAGGACGACATATGGAAGGTTTATGTAGATGGTTCATCAAATAATAAAGGGTGTGGAGTTGGAATCATAGTTAAAAGTCTAGAAGGGGTTTCAATAGAACACTCCCTACATCTGAATTTTCCAACTTCAAATAATCAAGTAGAATATGAAGCCATGATAGTTGGTCTGATGCAGGAAAAAGAGCATGGGGCAAAAAGAGATAAAGTCTTTAGTGACTCCTAGCTTGTCACTAGTTGATGAAAAATATCAAGTCAAGGGTCCTCTGCTGATGAAATATTTAAATAGAGTGAAAGAAATTATATCTGAGTTTGATGAAGTTATGATCACTCTCATTTCTTGAGGAGAGAACAACAGAGTTGATATCCTGTCCAAATTGGCAAGTATAAAGAACCCGGATAATCACAGAACCGTGGTTCGACAAAGAATAGTGAAGCCGATTTGCGTAATGGTCATTACGTCATCAAAAGATTGGAGGCAGCCAATTGTTGCTTATTTGGAAAGAGGAATATTGCCAGAGGATTCAGTGGAGTCCAAGAAATTAATCTGAGATGCAGCATTATATAAGTGGTGGAGGATCAACTATATAGGAAAGGTTTGTATTCTCCAATACTAAAGTGCTTGAACTCGGAAAAAGCCGAGTACGTCTTAACAGAGATACATAAAGGAATTAATGATCAACAAATGGGAGACAAATCCCTAACTCGAAAAGCTCTCCGGGCAGGGTATTATTGGCCCACCATGGAAGCTGATGCGAAAGATCATGTGAAGAAATGTAGCAGCTATCAGAAACATGCCAGGATGATACTTTCTCCTCCAGAAGAATTGACATATATCTCGGCTCCATGGACCTTCTATAAATGAGTAATGGATTTGCTAGGACCATATAAGGCGGCTGAAGGGCAGCTAAAATAGTTGGTTGTAGTTGTTGATTATTTCACGAAATGGATAGAAGCTGAATCCATCACTATTATTATCTCGGCTAAAGTTCAAAGATTTTTTGAAAGAAATATTATTTCCAAATTTGGAATTCCAACTGAGATAGTGACAGATAATGGAACTTAGTTTACTGACAAGTGGTTCTAAGAATTGATGGTTGATTTAAGATTCAGCATCCCTTTGCATTTGTGGAACATTCCTAATCAAATGGCCAAGCTGAAGCTGCTAATAAAGTGATTGTGGATGGACTCCGAAAACGGATGGAAGATGCTAGGGACAACTGGGTTCAACAACTATATTTTATTTTATGGGGATACAGAACAAGCATCCAAACAGCAACTGGAGAAACTCCATTCAGACTTACTTATGGATGCGAGGCTATGATCCCGGTTGAGATAGGAGAGTTATCTTGGAGGAGAATGAAGACTCTTAAAGAGAAAGAAGAAGAGAATAGTAAAGCCCTGACAGTAGAGTTAGACCTGATAGATGAAATCAGACGGCACATTGCCGAGATGTGGCAACCAAACAATTGGTAGTAGCCAGATATAATAGAATAGCAGATATTGGTAACAAGAATGCTAAAGATGGAAAGCTGCTGCAAACTGAGAAGGCCCTTACCAGGTAAGAGAGAAACTCAGTAAAGGAGCTTACATCTTAAAAATATTAGAAGAAAAGCCTATGAAGAGAACATAGAACACGGATAAATTAAAGATGTATTATAGTTAAGATCCGAGTTCCATGGAAATGCTATTTTGAATATTTTTTCAATTTCTAGGCGATTTATTTTTGCGTTTGTAGAGATTGTTTAAAGTCGACTATATCAACAAATTCATGTAATCAATATTTTCAATTTGAATAAATGAGAAAATTTTCATTGAAATTTATCCTTATAATTATGATGCATCAATATACAGATCCAAGATAAAGATGTGATTTGTCATAATGACTCTGATCAAGTCGAAATGTTTAAAATTATGGTCAGTAAACCAAACTCGAACTTGTGACAATATTGCTTTTACTTGGATAAAATCTTGGTAATGAAACTCGGATTGCAGATCGAAGGAATCAATATTTACCTTCGCAAATAGAAACTTAACAAAATGCCAAGTTAAAATAAAAAAACGTCATGGATAATACCTGACAAAGAAAAATGTGGAATCTGTATAATATAGATTGACCATGGCCAGGTCAGCAATAGTACTCGAAATTCATATTCAAGTTAATAGATATAATGAAGTAATCATTTTATGGTTTAAAAAGCTCGAAGTTATATACGAGTTCCTGAATAAGCCTAAAAATCTAGGCGTATAAAACCATATTATCAAGAAAAAGATATGATAAAAGCCCTGCCTTAAAGGCCATCTAAGATAATACTAACTAAAAGCAATGCATGCAATTAGTAAATAATGTGAAATCAGCAAATATTAAACGTAAAGAAACAAAAACGGGAAGAATTCTGGCAATATTCATTACAATATGAAAAAGGGCTCCAAGAAAAAGAAATATGAATAAAACCAGTATCCTGGCTCTTCATTCTGTAGGCTTCTCGGATTGATCTTGCATCCCAGTACCTACCTCGGCAGCAATCTCCTCAGTAGTAACCTCATCTTCTCCTTCGCTCCGGTTTCCATCTAGCCGAGTTGCAGAGTCACCTGCAGGAGACTGAGGGGGAAAGATTAATTGCCCATTGTTGACGTAAGCCATGTGATGCATCCCATCAACGTTGAGCTCAATGCTAGGTTGAGAAGCCTAATCTGTGACAAAGCATTATTAAAAAAGCCTAAGACAGCCTTCTCAAGCTCGACACGATATTGTGAAACCTTGCCTTGATAAAGGGAAACATTATCTACAACCTCTTTCAACTTTGCATCAGTAGATTCAAACATCAACTTGAATGACTTCATGTTCTCAACATTATGAGCATGAGTCAATTCAAGAAAAAGATACTCAGAATTCATTGTCTTGAAGTCCTCCTTCATCTTGAGGAGCTCCTCGCAAGTCTTGGCTTTCTCCTCCCTGGCAGCATTCATTTTGGCGTGAGCCTTGCTATATTTATTTTTCAAAGTAACCAAAGGCCTCACCAAAGAAGTCATCTTCATTGAATTCAATTCAATCACCTCCAATTCCTTGATCTCGGCATCAGAGAAAAGATTGGGATCAAAGAAACTAGCAGGAGGACGGAGAACATTGCAGATATTGCTGCTCACTCCAACCTCCCAAATGGCACCTTGGGAGAGACCAAATGAAGAAAGAGGAGGACGAGTCTGAGTTTTTGCTGCCATAGCTTGGGAAAAAACACCAGTAGGAGAAGCCGAGTGTAAGAACCTGCACCGCTAAATAATAAATTAAATAAGAGTATCTATGTCAGAGCATGGATTTGATAATGATTATGCTTAATGCTAATAAGATAATTAATAAGAAAGTGGAATAATGCTTAAAGTCGCTTTTCTGACGAAAAGTGTGGATATCGATTTTGCTTCGCAGTATAAATGCGTACCGGTGAAGTATCCCGAAAAATTATAATAAGTACATGAATATTCCTAGAAAAATGCCTAGGTCAAGTATATCAAGTTTGAAGTAAGAATAACGAGAAGTGATGTCAGAACTAATACCGGCTACGTATAAAATGCGTACCAACAAAGTGATGCGAAAAATATAATAAAAATATGACAAATCCTAGAAAAATGACTAGGTTAAGAATATGAAGTTTGAGGTTAAAATGATTAGCGAAGCTATTAGAGCTAATACCGAGGGATTAAGTCAAGTGTACCTATATATACATGATGGCACAGATTTTTAGGTCAGATCCCTACACCTCTATGTGCCTCTTTTCTAAAGCTTGAGTCCTCCAACTTGCCACCCTTCTTCCCCTTCATGAAACTCAACCAAAATCCACCATTTCTCTTTGATTCTCCCTCCTAAATATTGTAAACACTTGGTTGTGTGCTTGGTGAGGGAGAAAGGTGCTACCTTCTAAGTTGTAGCTGCTGTTTGGTGAGGGTTGAGGGTTGAGTTCTTGAGTGTGTGGTGAGGGAGCCATTTATTTGGCATTTGGAGCTTCAAGGAGCTATCTTTGAGAGCAAAGAACCAATCTTGTGAACCAATTTCGTGGTCTCTTGGTAGTAGTACTGTAGAGTGGTATAGGGAGCTTCAAGCCACTGCCTTTACTCTTTTTGGAGCTCTTGGGTATGCACCACTACCTTTGCTCTTGTTTTCTATAGAAAAGGATGAACATTGATGCATGTAATAAGTGAAAGTTAATAACTTAAGTGTTTGTAAGATATTACACACCTAAAAATGCATGTTTGAACGTCTGGAAACATGAAAAATGGAGTCACCTGCAGGAGACTGAGGGGGAAGGTGTAAGGACCTGCACCGTTAATTAAGGAAACTAATTAAATAAATATAAAAATTAGGAAATAATTCCATAATTGACCCTAATAATTATGATAAGGCTTAAATAAATATAGAAAGTAATTAATAATGCTGGAAGTCGCTTTTTTGACGAAAAGTGCAGATACCGATTCTGCTACTCGATATAAATGCGTACTGCTGAAGTATCCCGGAAAATTATGAAAAGTGTGTATATGTCACTAGAATAATATATAGGACTAGTAAAACAAGTTTCAAGTCAAAATAATGAGAACTGATGCCAGAACTGATACTGGCTATGTAAAAGCGTGTACCGAAAAGGTGCTGCAAAAAATAAAATAAAAATATGATAAATCTTAGAAAAATGAGTAGGTTCAGAATCCTAAGTTTGGGATTAAAATGCTAAGCGTAGCTATTAGCGCTAATACAGTGCGATTAAGACTTAAACCGCTATAAATACATAACTTGGCCCAAAACCCTAGGCCATATCAGCTGCTACGTGACCTTCTTGGAGGGGCTGACCAGTGTGACACTATTCCATTGCTTCCTCCTCCATTTTTGTGAGCCTTGTGACTATTTTTCTTCCTTGAACCTTCACCTAAACACCTAGAGATAGTGTAAGGTAGCCTTGTGAGAGTTGGAGACTCTCCTTTTCTGGGTTCAGCCATTGTTGGGTAGGGAGAGTGGGCTGACTTCTTGACTTGGTGAAGAGGGAGCCATTTCCTTGGTTGTGGGAGCTCCAAGGAGTGATCTTTGGTGCAAAGAACCAACCTTTGATCACCATTTTCGTGTACCTTGAGAAACAGAACCTTAAAGCTGACTTGTGAGCTCCAAGAGCATCATTCACCTCTGTTTTGAGCTTGTGGTATAATCGTCACCTTTGTTCTTGAGTTTCTTTAGTTAAAAATGAAGCCTTGATGCATGTAATGAATTAAAGTTGATAACTTAAGGTTGGGTAAGGTTAAACACACATAGAAATGCATGTTTAGGCTTCTGGAATCGTGAAAAGAACCACCTTTGGGAATGATATCTCACGAAATGCAGAATTGCATTCTGTCGCGAAATATCTGAATATTTTGTATCCGGATATGGGGTCTTGAGTTATTCGAATATGGATATCCGGATATGGATATCCGGATATGTCCCCGACATATATCCGAATATTCTGGGTTTTCGAGAACAGTAGTGGTCCTGTTCATACAGAAGGTTGTTTTGGGTTTGTGAACCCTAGATTGATGAAGTTGAACTTCTATAGTGATTAATCTAAGTCTGAATCTATGTGATTTAGGGCTTGTGGCTTTGTGAGAAGCCTAAAGACATGAAACGTAAAAGAGAAGCGTTGTCTTTATGTTATATGCTTATGAGCTATGGTTGTTGATAAGATTGTTGGTCCAAAACAGATTGTGATTCTGCTGTGTTTGGACTTTGAGCTTGTGTGGACTCTTGGCTTGGATAGCTAGCTTGCAAGGTAAGCTTTCGTGTCCTCGGTTTAGCCATTGTTGGTTCCACCATGTCCCATAGGGGATGGTTATATGCATGATGTTGTTTTCATGTATTGTTTTGATGAAATGCTATTGAGTTGTATATGCGAGTGCCTTTATGATATGCATGTGGTGTTCGCCTAGACGAGATGTGATCCTGTGGGCAGGTACGGCATGGGCGCGTACTGTGTGGGTAATAGACGTATTCTTGCACTTCTCTAGCCAGTAGAATATTTATAACACACATGGCATGATTATCTGTTGCACTGCATTGGGTTTTGGAACTTATACTCTTATACTGCTTTTGAACTTATATTGCACATGTAAGTGAGCTTGGGGTGGAAGATCCTTGAGGACCTCTTGTCTTACTGAGATTTCTGTTTAGGGATCTCACCCTACGTTTGGGGCACCATTTTAGGTTCAGGTAATGCGGGGGTCGAAACCTCTAGCGGCAGGAGGCTGGAGCTTAGCTGATATTGTTGTTTATATGATGATATGTTTGGATACTAGATTATATCTGTTGATGATATGCTATTAGCTTGTTATTATTATGTTGCTGTTGTTAAAACTATGTTTGGCTTTGTTGTCTTATTTGGTGAGCATGGGGATTTCCATGCCACATTGATTGACTATGTCTTAGTTTAGATTTGAGTTGTAATAATGTATCAGGATTATATCCGGGCTACGTGTTATAGTTCCGTGATTTTAGATACTCACAGTTATTTATATATTGAGGTATTTCAGTTAGCTGTCTTTTTGCAATTTACATACAAGCAATGTTTTTGAAATGAATTAAGTAATTCAACTTGGTAATGACAATGACGTCATAATTGAAAAGAAAAGATATTCCGCATTTTTAATTAAGCATGGCTTAATACGATGACATGTTAACAAACCGGGTATACACGGGGTGTTACATTTTATGGTATCAGAGCACTTTCTAGGGAAAAGCCTATATGTATTGCAATAACTTAGGATGTTTTGTTGCGAGTCTGTCTTGTGTGTTTCCTCTGATGGGTTTTGCTATGATGATGCATGTGTGACCACATTGCGTGGGCCTGATCAACTCATTCTTTGTGTAACTTGTGCAGAGTCATGGTAATTAATGCATAGGAGAAATCGCGAGACCACTGAGGATCAGCCGGATCCTGTCCTGACTGCATTGGCTGAAATGCAGGCGACTAGACTAGCCGATCAAGAGGCCACTAGATTGGCCAACTTGGCAATGATGGACGCCATTTGAAAGGCGAACCAGAAGGCCACGGAAGATGTTCTTGAGGCAAACAGGCTGGCGAACATAACCATGACGAGGGTCATGTTGGAGGAGATGAGGGCTGGCCGCATTGAGGGTCAGTTTCCTCCACCACCACCTCCACCGCCACCGTCACCGCCTCCACCTAGTCTTCAGGATGAGAGCCTGAGTCACGTTGAGGGTGCCACTCCTCTCACTGGGGTGATTGAACCCTACTTGGAGCTTGCTGAGGATCGTGACGTGATTGACTGTCGGCTTAATGCTTTTCGCAAGCATAAGCCACCTTCCTTTGATGGATCTTATGATCCTATTGTTGCGGCGAGATGGCTACAGGCGTTGGAGAAGATCTTTCGGGTTATGCAGTGTACCGACCCGCAGAAGTTGATGTTCGCCACATATATGCTGGAGGGCGATGCGCATGAGTGGTGGATGAACACCTCTCACGCTTTCGAGATGCAGGGTCATGTGATGACATGGCCATTCCTCGAAGACTGCTTTTTGGGTAGATACTTCCCTTATGATGCGCAGGAGAGGAAGCAGGGGGAGTTTGATAGATTGGTGCATGGCTCGTTGTCTGTTGACGAGTACCTGGCTAAGTTTAATGAGCTAATAAAGTTTGCGCACTTTCGGATGGCTATGCCTACTCCAACATTCTTGGCTGCTAAGTTTCGCAGGGGACTTAATGAGGAGATCACAGACAGGATTGCTGGTGTGGCATCGAGAGATTTTGGGACACTGGTACAGCAGTGTCGGGACATCGAGGATGTCTGTATTACGAGTAAGGCCAAGAGGGCCAAGATTGCTGATGCGAAGGGAACTGGTAGTTCCACTTCCTGGAGGGACAGGAAGTTTGCTGGCAAGGAAGGGCAAAGGGAAGCAGTTGGCAGCTAGGCAAGCGCCAAATCAGTTCAAGAGGACTTCATTTCAAGGGGCAGCTAGGCAAGCGCCAAAGCAGCTGTAGTTCCGTGATTTTAGATACTCACAGTTATTTATATATTGAGGTATTTCAGTTAGTTGTCTTTTTGCAATTTATATACAGGCAATATTTTTTAAATGAATTAAGTAATTCAACTGGGTAATGATAATGACGTCATAATTGAAAAGAAAAAGTTATTCTGCATTTTTAATTAAGCATGGCTTAATACGATGACATGTTAACAAACTGGGTATACACGGAGTGTTAAAGAAGGATTAATTGTCCATTGTTAACGTAGGCCATGTGATGCATCCCATCAACGTTGAGCTCAATGCTAGGTTAAGAAGCCTAATCTGAGACAAAGCATTATTAAAAAAGCCTAAGACAGCCTTCTCAAGCTCGACACGATATTGTGAAACCTCGCCTTGATAAAGGGAAACATTATCTACAGCCTCTTTCAACTTTGCATCAGTAGATTCAAACATCAACTTGAATGACTTCATGTTCTCAACATTATGAGCATGAGTCATTTCAAGAAAAAGATACTCAGAATTCATTGTCTTGAAGTCCTCCTTCATCTTGAGAAGCTCCTCGTAAGTCTTGGCTTTCTCCTCCCTGGCAACATTCATTTTGGCGTGAGCCTTGCTATATTTATTTTTCAAAGTAACCAAAGACCTCACCAAAGAAGTCATCTTCATTGAATTCAATTCATTCACCTCCAATTCCTTGATCTCGGCATCAGAGAAAAGATTGGGATCAAAGAAACTAGCAAGAGGACGGAGAACATTGCGGAGATTGCTGCTTACTCTAACCTCCCAAATGGCACCTTGGGAGAGACCAAATGAAGAAGAAGGAGGACGAGTCTGAGTTTTTGCTGCCATAGCTTGGGAATATCTTCGCGGAAATGTAAAACTGCATTCTGTCGCGAAATATCTGGATATGGACATCGGGATATTGGGTCTGAGATATCCGGATATAGATATCTGGATATTGACCCTGTGATATCCGGATATGCCCCCGAGAAATATCCGGATATTCTGGGAAAATTCGTATAGTGATTTGTTCTGTCAAACAGAAGTATAGATTTGGTTTCTGGATCCTTCATTGGTTAATGTGAACCTTTGTAATAAGTTAATTAAGTCAAAATCAATTAAATTGAAGGCTTATGGCTTTGAAAGAAGCCTAAGGGCATTAAACGAAAAAGGAAACATTGTTGTAATGTAATGAACTTTTAGATGATGTATATTGATAATGTTTCCGGTATAAATAGACTGTGATTGTGTTGTTTGGTGATCGTGAGCTGGTGTGGACTCTTGGTTGAGGATTGTTAGCTTGAGAGATAAACTTTTGTGTCCTCGATTTTGCCCATTGTTGGTTACACAATACCTCATGGAGGGATGGTTATATACATGATGTGTTTTCTGAAAATATGTGATGAATATTGATATGCTATTGAGCTGATTTTGAGTACAACTGTCATATGATATGTATGTGGTGTTCCACTTAGACAATAATCCCTGGGTATGTGGAGACATACAAGATGGTAACTCCGTAGGTGAGGTACAAGCGAGGAGCCTTGTACTGTAGGTTGTAGACGTATGTAATACCTACCTTTTATTCTCTGGCCAGTAGAATGTATATACACACATGACATGGATATATGCTGCATTGCACGGATTATGAAATTATGATGATATTATGCTTTTGAACTTATATTACACATGTAAGTGAGCTTGGGGTGGAGAGATCCTTGAGGACCCCTTGTCTTACTGAGATTTCTTTTTAGAGATCTCACCCCGTGTTGGGGCACATTTTCAGGTACAGGTACCTCTGAGGTTGAGACCTCTTGTGGCAGGAGGCCGAAGTTGAGCTGACTGATGCATGCTTACTATCTTATCTGTATCACGTGATTATGCCTGATTCTCATTTGATGCCTATTGTATTTGAGACATGGTGATTATGTTGTTTATTTGGTGAGCATGAGGGTTGTTCGTGCCACATTGATATCAGACATGTTTGTTTATGTTTGAGTTGTATAATTGTATCTAGATATTGTCCGGTCTACGTGTTGTAGTTCCGTGACAAGATACATATATATTTGATGAGGTTATTCAGTTAGTTATTTATTGCAATTTACATACAGGCGATATATTTTGAGAAGGAATAAGTAAATCCACTTGGTTATTAATAATATGTTCATAATTGAAAAGAAAAAGTTAGCTTCCGCATTTATTTAGCTACGCTATTACCATATGTATGTTAAACATGAGCTTGGACTACTAGAAGAGGCACAAAAGGTCCATAATCCTAATACCCACAGAAAAACTCTATAAATAAGAGGTAAAGTCTATATATATGATTTGCACACACAGAACAAACAGCACCTCTTTGGCGAAAGTTGTCTTTTATTTCTTGTGCACAATGATTATAGAATGTACCATTTAGCCTCTCAAATTTCTAAAATGTCCTTATTATATAAAGTATAGATAATACCCTTATTCAAAAAATAACAAATTATATGTGAAATATAAAAAACAACCCTAACTTAAAAAATTCTAAAAATAATATATGACTCAAGAATGAAGATACTAGAGAAGATGTATATTGTCCTTCCTATCAAGTGGATTAGGATATTCTTTTTAAGGAAAAGTTGCTTTCATCGGCGATAATTGGGATGACAATTGCATTCAGGTACCTCATCCATCCTTTTAATCTATCTTTTCAACAACTTATAAAACATAGTTATTTCAAATTTTGATACCCTAATATGTTGATAGAAGAAATAACCTATGTTATTGTGCAATGTTTTCTTGGATTGAAGAGGAATTAAAAAATCACTCCGAAAACCCCAATTTGCGAGGATAATGGTAATCTTGTTTGTGAGAGAATATGTATTCAAAAGGAGTGACTAAAGTTTAATTTATTGTTGTGTACAAATTTTAGAATTATATGTATATTGTGAACTCTTGTTCTAATTTTTTAGGGAAAAGTTCATAAACCTCCATATGGTTTACTATTTTATCACTTACACCCTTATACTTTTTTTCCCTATCAATGACCTCTTGTGATTTTTTTTATCCAAGTCTACCTTTAACATAATTAGTAATTGAAATAACTTGCCCATTTTACCCTTATTTCATAACATCATTATTTTATCATTTAAGTTGTCTTCAACTTCTGAGTCAAATAACCCAAATTGAACATGTTTGCGACGTGAATTGAAACCCAATGGTTTTTAAGCCATTCTTACATCAAAATTGATGACTCAAAATACAAAAATGCTAGAAATCTCATGTCCTTATGATTTCTAACTTTAATTTTGATAAAAAAAAAAAATTAACCATTTCCTTGAAATCAAAATCCTTTTATGAAGCATAATAAAAAATGAAAATGCAAGGCAGAGGTATGATATGCTTGATCCGCGTTTAGCTAGAAAGTTAGCGCGCCAGGCTTCATTTTATACCATCATAAATGGCTAGTTGTACAAGAAAGGATTTTTCTCCCAAATGTTGAAATGTTTAGACCCACAACAAGTCCAATATGTCATCGCCGAAGTTCACGAAGGAGTTGGTGGTCACCACATGGGGGCAAATCCTTATCCGGAAAGTTACTTCGTGCAGGATATTTTTGGCCCACTATGGAAGAAGACTCCAAAAAGCATGTGCGGCATTGCATCAAGTATCAAGAGCATGCAGACTTACACCATGCTCCACCAGAGGAATTATCTTCACTCATATCCTCATGGCTATTTTACCAATGGGGCATGGATTTATTAGGAGCGTTTCCAATTGCGGTAGGAGGAGTGAAGTGGTTGATAGTCGCGATCGATTATTTTACTAAATGGATTGAGGCTGAGGCTTTGGCCACTATATCAGCTAGCAAGATCCGCAGATTCTTTTATCGCAAGATCATATGCAGATTTAGTGTCCGTCATACCATTATTACTGACAATGGAACACAGTTTATGGACAAGAAATTCAATCAAGTACTTCAAGATTTACAAATCAAGCACAGGTATACCTCTGTTGAACATCCACAAACCAACGGCCAAGCTGAAGCCGCAAATAGGGTTTTAAAATGAGGGTTGGAAAGAAGGTTGGAGGCGGCAAAAGGAGACTGGCCAGAGCATTTGGATTATGTATTATAGGGTTACAAAACTACTCCTCACTCAACCAACGAAGAAACTCCATTTCGCATGACATATGGAAGTGAAGCAATGATTCCAGTCAAAATTGGAGAGCCATCTTGTAGAAAGATGTATGCGACTCAGGAAATCAATTCTCAGGCATTGTTACATAACTTGAACAAAATCAATGAAATGCGCGAGATTGCTTATATAAAGGAAGCCGCTCTAAAACAGCGAATAGCAGCGCGCTATAATTTGAAGGTTATTAAACGAAGTTTTAATATGGGAGAATTAGTCTTGCGCTAAGCAGAAATTGGCAATAAAAACGCGTGATAATGTAAATTGGCCGCAAATTGGGAAGGGTCATATCGCATCAAAACAAGACCGAAAAAGGTGCATATATCATTGAGACATTGTCTGGACTCACAATTCCACGAACATGGAACGCGGATAAACTCAAAAAAAATTATAGTTAAATTCTTGTTGATTTGTTATGTGTATTATATTCATCGCTTTGCGTAAATAAAGCTTGCAAGTTTATTCCATTGAGTGTTCATACTATCCATCGCGTATGTAAGGAAGGTAAAACTTTAACCGGTTAAAACTTCCATCAAGAAGAAGGAAGGTAAAGTTTTAACTGGTTAAAACTTCCACGAAGATTAAGGAAGCTAAAACCTTAACTGGTTAAAACTTCCATCAAGCGCGATAAAGATGAAAGAAGGTAAAACCTTAACCGGTTAAAACTTCCACGAAGATAAAGAAAGATAAAGCCTTAACTGGTTAAAACTTCCATCAAGCGCGATGAACGCGATGAAGAAAAAGGAAGGTAAAACCTTAACTGGTTAAAACTTCCATGAAGATTAAGGAAATTAATACCTTAACTGGTTAAAACTTCCTTCAAGATAAAGAAAAGTAAAGCCTTAACTGGTTAAAACTTCCATCAAGCGCGATGAACGCGATGAAGAAAAAGGAAGGTAAAACCTTAACTGGTTAAAACTTCCTTCAAGATAAAGGAAGGTAAAGCCTTAACTGATTAAAACTTCCATCAAGCGCGATGAACGCGATGAAGAAAAAGGAAGGTAAAATCTTAACTGGTTAAAACTTTCTTCAAGATAAAGGAAGGTAAAGCCTTAACTGGTTAAACTTCTATCAAGCGCGATGAACGGGATGAAGAAAAAGGAAGGTAAAACCTTAACTGGTTAAAACTTACTTCAAGATAAAGGAAGGTAAAGCCTTAACTGGTTAAAACTTCCATCAAGGGCGATGAATGCAATGAAGAAAAAGGAAGGTAAAACCTTAACTGGTTAAAACTTCCATCAAGATTAAGGAAGATAAAGCCTTAACTAGTTAAAACTTCCATGAAGACGAAGGAAGGTAAAATCTTAACTGGTTAAAACTTCCATGAATCGCGATGAAGGCCCAGAGAGATAAAGGAAGATCAAGGAAAGAAAGAGAAGAAGCACGAGGAGGGTAACAACCCTCAAAGGTTATAACTTTCCAAGGATGACGATGTAGCAACCTCTCTCGACTATGGTAAAACCTCATATGACAAAAGGTACGATGAACGTACATTGTTTAAATATGGTACTCCTATAAAGACATTGAAGCTATTTAAAGTTTCATTAGATGCTTTGATATAAACCAAGATTGATTGAAAATCATCCTACATGCTGGCTTATCCATATTCCAAAATCATAAAAAACGGCATAATATATCTTGTGATAAATATTTCTAGAAAGGAAAGCTGTTGTTCAAGGATGATAAAACATACGAAACCAGTTACGAAAAATATTCATGGGACAACCCATATAAAGACAAAATTCTGAAGTATGAAGAAAAAATCTTTAAACTGTCTGGATTGACATGTCTTGAGGTCCTTCTTCTGTTACCCCATGGTCTTCACCTTGGCTCGAGGGCGCAATCGGTTGGGGAGGAGTTTTGTATCCATCGCGCTAACCAGGTCCACTGACTCTTCTTCGTCATTATCATTCAACTTCATCAGCTGGCCATCTTTCACAAAGTATAGATAATGAACATTATCCAAATTTGCATTTAGATTGAAGAGACGAACTTGGTTAAGAACATTGACATACGTCCCTTCAGCCTCATCCTCAAACAAATCCTAATACCTCTTTACCTCAATGTTTAAATGAGTCTTTTCTTCCTCTAAGGTATCTACGCTAGCCTCAAGATCCATGACTTGCTTAGACAGACTGATCTTCTCTGTCTTCAGCTCTTTATAGCCAGCGTTCAATTCCTTCAGCTCCTGCACCATTTTTGCTTGATCATCTTCTGCCTTCTTCTTAAACTCTTCAAATTCGGCACGTAAGATAGCTTTTTCGCCTTTCAAATCTACTATACATTCTTTCAGATAAGATATCGTCCCTACCAAAAAAGAAAAAGAACCAAGATTATCTATTGAGAGCAAAATCGTATACACAGAACTGACATATTTTATATAGCGATACACTTGCTTACCTGGCACAGACATTAGATGCTGATTGGCAACAGTCAGCTTCCCAACAGCACCCAACCACTTATCCATTGGTATCGCTTCAATCTGAGGGCCTATTTCCCTGCCCTTCGCAAATAGATCCACGTCGATACCCAACCACTCCCAAAATATTCAGACTCTTCAAAGCATATATTGGCTTCAGCACACTTTCTTTTTTGTCCTCGTGGTGATTGCGCAACTTCTTTATTTTTGGGCGACGGAATCTGAGTCATCATCGTCGGCCTAGGTGATTTCAGACGCGCGGCACCATGGATGGATTCTACACCAGCAGGAGAGGCTGTTGAAGGTAACACCATGGTACCAGAGGAATTAGCTTCCTCAGCAGCTCTCCTTGCAGCTACCGCTTCTAGTTTCTTCAATTTGGCAGACATTGAACTATTTGAAACATAAGTATAAGATTGCGCATTAGACATATAGTATATAAAACACATAAATACAAAGGTCAAAATTGAAATAATGGAAACATCCTTACCCAAGAAAACTCTGATATCATCATCAGTATATTCATTTAAAATTGTATAAGTACTCAAGTAACCCGAGTCAGAAACTTCTCGCGCAATATTACATAACGTGGTAACTGTGTGCTGCTCATAATCATTCAAATCATCAAAAGATATGTTCAACTTATGCTCCTCTGAAGAATGACGTGTCCAATACAGAGGGAAGATAAGAGTATTGTCTTCTCCTACGAAAAACGCTTGGGAACCTTTCGCGGGGTAGATTTTGAAATATTCAGTGCTCCACTTGTGCACCTTCCTTAGATAGGAGTCACATAATTTATGCCTGGAATTTTCCCTAAAAGAAACTCAGCTAGAATGCAGCCCGAAAACACTAAATAGACACAAAAAGGATTCCGGCGATTGAAATAGGTTATATGCCTTGTAGACCATCTAATATACCCTAATAAAACCCCATGCGTTAGGGGATAACTGCGCAGGAGCCACATTGATATGAGCCAGCAATTTATAGTTGAAAGACGAAAAAGGAAGACATACTCCTATCGTCAAAAAGAAATAGGCATACATCATTAAGAAGAGTCTGGAAGAATTATCAGCGCGCGATGAGCACACTCGTTCGTTCAGAGGAACCATAGATAACTCCCAGTTGTCATCTTGTGATTTGTTTGGGGTGAGATAGATTGCAGCCGTTAATTCTTCTAACTCCCCTGGTGAGCTATATACAGAGACAGTGTCCAAGACGATGTCGGAAACCCAATCCATAGTTTCGGCATCTCGAATAGTATGAGTACCTGATCCAGTGGCTTCATGATCATGATTTTGTTTCTTCTTCTTCTCAGCTGCACTGCGCCTAGCCATGATCTCTTTAATTTTGGGCGAGATAAAATCTGGTTCAAAGAGGAGGCATTAGTAGAGCTAGAAGAAGTAGACGAAGAACTAGCAAATGCAGGTTTAAAGTTGTCAAAATTCTGTTTCTTATACGGATACCCAGCGGGGTAAACAACATTTAAGGGAAGTGGACTTGGACTCTTTTGGTTGGACTGATTACGCGCGATAGGAGATGGAGTATTGCGCGATGATATTGAAGTAGGAGATTCAGGACTTAAGGCATTAATAGGGTCATGACGAAACCCAGAATCCGAATTGGAATCACTTGATATGTAAATAAAATTTGCCATTTTATCTAGAGATTTTGGAAAAGGAGAAAAACTTTGTTGCGACAAAGTCCTAGATATCCCGCAATTAGATTTCAGTGATGAGGGTCCAGCCTCACTATAACGACGAACAGATGAAGCATTATTATTACTTTTAATTTTCTCCCAGAGTGCAACACCCTTGCCCGTCAACCACCATTCCCCAGTTCCCAAAGACCGGGACCTAGGAAAGGATCTTGGTGGAGGACTAGTGGACCCAGACCTTTCAGACATTCTGATAAAATTCACAAATTTGCGATTATTGGGCATACCCAAAACTCAAAAAAGGGAGTAAAATAACAAAGAAACAAGAATAGTGGAATAAATGAAAGAATCACAGCATACTTGAAGTTTTATACTTCAACTGTGGAGTGGATAGCAGAACGTGTCAACACCCAGGAAGTTCGCCGGAGAAGGAATATTAGAGAAGAAAGTCTTTTGCAAAAGAGATTGATACTTAGAATGAACTTCCCTCCAATACAGCAGCTCAATACAAATATGAAAAGTCACCGCAAGGAAACCCAAAAGGTTAAAACGTGTTGAGTAAAACGGATAAAAAGAATGGCACGTGGAAAGCAGGTGGAACGTTTGAAGCTTAAAACGTCCAACGATTATTATTAAAACATCCACGTAATTACGGTGGCATTTAATGCTTCTGACAGTTAAACATCTAATCAACCACTCTAAGCGGCAGAGTAATGATGATCTTCCGATATATGCGACATCAATTGAACGCGGCAAAGACGTACCGCGCACAGAGAATATCTATATCTCTCAACTTTGTAAATACTAAAGTTGCGAGCTAAAGGGCAACTGATCTGGATAAAATACAGTAGGCCCACTAAAGGTTTAAAGCCCAAAGATCAAGGCTTAAATCCACAAGGCCCAACACAAAGTCGCGATGTCCTCATCGCACATAAAGGATCAGAGGGCGCGATGGACTCATCGCGCCTAAATCGCCTTTTAACATAACTTCAGAGATAAGGAAGCAAACAATGATACAAGTGAAGATTCACCGTGCCATTACACAAATAAACAGAAGACAGCACCAGCTTGCCACCACTCTACCAAAATAGCCTGACATAAAGAGATAAGGTTAAGGAAACACCAGCTGAACCTGCAGCCCATAAACAGCCAATCAAAAGTCATACCGCCTACCAAAGGCGGCATCAGATTCACTATATAAACACGGGGTACATGCCCAAGTATGATAATCTAATTCAGTAAGAATACAATATAAGCCTGACTTTGATACTGACTTGAGCGTCAGAATGTCATTGCAGGTACCCCCAGTTTGGATCATCGCGCCAAAGGAGAATCATACCCATCATAACATCAACAACTATCAACGGCCCAGAAAACAGATAACCCAACCCAAAGTCTTCTCACATCAACCTTGTGTGATTAGGCCCAATACACATTGGCCAGCCCATATTGTATTGGTCCGATCACTCATAAATAAATATGAATTAGATTTATGTAAAGTAATAATAATAATAATAATAATAATAATAATAATAATAAAGGGATCAAAATATGCATATTGTCATTATTATTAGTTTTTTTTATTTATCTGGATTTGGGTTTAATGACTCTTCCAAATTGTTTCTCTTATGCCTTAGACACAGTTATACGCAATTTTCAACAATAAATCTCTGATTTAATATGGAGTGAAGGTGATGCAATTTCAAATGATTGTGTAGAGTTGACAGCTTTTAAACAACTAACTTTTAACTTATTCATTGATTTGTTAGCAATGAGGGAGGAAATCAAACATACGCATTGCATCATGAACTTACATAGAGAAGCTTTATTGTTACATTGTTACATGAGTAACCTCCTACCTAAAATAGTAACATAAAATAAGGATAAAATGGGCAAGTTAACTCAATTACTGACGATGTTAAAAGTGTACTTGGATGGAAAAAATCACATGGAGAAAATTGATTAAAAAAAAAATATGGATGTAAATGATAAAAGAGTAAACCATAGGAGGGTTTATGAACATTTCCCAATTTTTTATATCTACTTCTAGGCATTTGATATGGACGTCAATGTTCACAAAAAAATTCAATATCTGAAATATGCCATTAACATACATCTTCATTTTGCTGTAGTTGTAGAAATAAGTAGAAGCATTACTCCCATACATTTTGCCTTAATTATTGCCAAGAAATAAGCAATGGAAGCATAACAATCATGAACTCGGTCTTAACTATTGCCCAGAAATAAGCATTAGAAGCAATGTTATTAAATTTGGTCCGGTCATTGATCCGGTCAAGGTATTGGATCATTGGGTTACTGGTTTGACCAGTGGGTCACTGGTTCAACCGCATGACTCGATAAGTATATGCAAATCTATAATTTATATTAAAAAATATAAACAAACTCAAATACCTGTAAAAAAATTACCAATTTTAAATAATTTAATATGAAAAATAATAAATCACACATTAATATCCATCAAAGGATCAAACATATAATGCTTGTGATATTGATTCTTCATGCTTAGAAAACGACATTTCTAACTATAAATTAAATCAAAATTCCTTGCGTAGTGCATAACCAAGATAATATTAGTGTTGTAGGTATATAACCTATGTAAGTCAATAAGCAACAAATCACTCAAATATTTTAAAAGAAAAAAAATCATTTGTGAATTTTAAAAAAATGATATCATTTATATTTATTTTTTTGAATTTTTTTAATGAACCGGGTCGAGTCGCCGATTTTCGCTAAAATCGACTGGGTTGCACCGGTTCCAATGCTTGGCCAATCTGCTGCTTCACCCGGATCAGTTATATGACCGATTTACCGATTCCCAGGTCGACCGGGCTGGATCAATCTAGGTTTATCAACAGTGATTAGAAGCATTACTTCTCAGATTGGGACGAAGTTTCAATATGTGAATAGGGGTTATGATTATATGCACAATGATAACTCAACTAGTGTCCTGTGATTTACAGACTTCAGATAGTAAAAAATAATTGGCGCATCATATGTAACCAACTGAATACATCTTTTTTCCATATTAGGAAAACTTTTCTCCATTTTTGGAAAAAAAATAAAACTCCTCCACATTGAAAAAATTTCTCCTTTTTGGAAAAAGATGTGCCAAGTTGGGTACATTTGATGCATCAAAGTTTTGTCCTAGATAGTCATAAGTGGAATTCCAAAAGTGATGGAATAATTGTGCACTAAATAAGGATGTGATTGTGGTAGTTCTATATTAGAGTTAAGACACATCTTTCCACATGGGTAGATATCATATTCGGAAGCCAAAGCCCAAGGTATACTAAAAAATTGAGAAATTGAACAAATAACTCTTCATCAAATAGAAATAATACCAAGCTACAACTATATCAGAAGGACAAAGTTAAGAGAATGCACAAATGACAGTAACATATATTATCCTAAGTCAAGAGACATTTTACAAGAATGGTTGTTTCTTTTTCAAAAAGCATTGGATTGGTAATGAACCATTGTGACATGAATAATCTATATTTCATTAGTTTTCAGTAATTACTAAACTTGTGAGCATTGTAAAATAAAGTTTGTTCCTTATTCAAAAAATATTGAATGTTAATGTGTAAAATAATTTTATTATCAGTCCATCTTTTCCTCTAGGAGGTAATTCTTTTTCAATTATTGATTATATAGAATGTTTATTTACAACCATTGGATCAGACTAAGTAAAACAATTAAGATTAAAAGTAAGTATAAAAAAATTTAAGTATTTTTAATTAGAATTTCATTCCTAATTAGGGATATTTTTTATATTTTAAATATAATTTAGAATTTTATTTATTAAGGTTATTATTGATATTTTATATAATAAGAATATTTTAAATATTTAAGGGGCTAAATGATACATTCTATAACGACAATGGTCTGAGTGATAAATTGAAACAACGAGGGCCTAAGTGATAATTGTTGTAACCACAATGGGTAAAAATGAAGTTTTCCCTTGTTATTAATAACGAGTGAAGTGGAAACTGACTTAAGAGCGTTTAATGTAAACAAAACAAGATAGTTGAATCACAATACATATCGTGTATTGTTTAGTCGGTTTTTGGTATCATATATCATGAATCGTATCAAACCGTAAGATACAAAAACATAATAAAAAGTAATTTAAAAATAAATGATATCATATAAATCGAAATTCCACAAAGAATTCAATCAGCAAAATACCTAAATAACAAAAAGTTCAAAATAGTTATTCTCCTACTTATCAATCACCAAGACTAATATTATCACTATTACTATCAGGATCTATCAGTGACATACCTAATACTGATTTTTGCGAATTGATTTTTGAATTTAAACCAAAATCAAATCTTTGTATTCTTTCCCTTATTAATAATGTTTTAGACAATTTTCTCCATCCTTTTTTCTTTATTTGAAATGCATCTGACCTAACTATTCTGTCAGATTTATTCTTATGTGGTTCTATATCTAGTCATTAGACAAGGAATTGGTTTCATACCACTTCAGAGTTGCATTCTACCACGTTTTAACTAAAAGACAATGGAAATGAGCAAGTAAACCACGTTTCAAATCTCTCGTGTCAATATCACACCATGTGCATTCCCAGATCATTATGCTACGCAAAGGTCATCTAACCATTATCTGTTATTACTCTTGAACTTTTCGTCTTCTTAACTTTCTAAATATACACAACTAAGATTACCCAAGTCACCCAGCATATAAAAAACTAAAAACTAAACCAACGAACTTGCGTGCTTATGGGAATTCAAGTGCAAGAAAATGAATAAAATCCCACATTGATTAGGGTTGAAGTGTAGATCATATAATAAGTGTTCAGATATGGTGCCGAATTTATTGTGGCAAATTTGTCACTTAACTCATTAATAATAACCTCAAGCCAGCTTAGCTATCTTTCTCCGACCGAGAAATCCATTCTCAACATGGAAATTGCGTAAGGCAAGGTCATGAGGTATGCCATGACCGTATTTTGACCCATCTGGATCCATCAAGTGTTACACTATATTCCAGTTCACTACTCCAAATTCCACCTTTCCAACAAAAGTAAGTCCAATTCAAATCAGATACCATAAATTCTCTCCATATATATCATCAAATGCTAACAACAACAATTCTGATGAGGCAAAGCGCTCATTGATGACAGATATAAGAAAAGGACGTTCTCCAGAGAATCTGCTGCAGGTCCGAATGCAAAAAAAGTAACAAATTGAATCCTTTCAGTGTCAAGTAATATGCAGACATTGAATCATCAGCACTCCGAAAAAAATCATTTACTTGCTTGAAAGCAACCAGCAAATCCTCCAAAAGAATCAAATATTAAAGTTTACCCTCGCTCCCTGCCCCGACAAAGTAACTCCAGCAAGCTCCGATGACAAGTCTTGACCGACAACATCGCCAGCAGGTTGGTCCTCACCCGCGTCATCCTCCTCCCCCTCAGTCTCGGGACCTTCCTCGATCACCACCACCTCGTTGTCTGAGATTCGATGAACCAGTCGGTTACCCTCCACCACATACTCAGGGCTCAAACCGGTAGCATCCACCCCAGGATACCGAAGCAAGACTTGCCAAAGAGCGTTGTTGAAAGACTCAGAAAAAACCTGGGCTAGGGCAGTTTCCAATTCCTGCACTTGCCCAGCTGACTTTTTGGAATCTTCTTGGGCGTCATGCAGGTTCCCATACACGATGGCCAGCTCGACAGATAATTCATTTTTCGCCAGTTCAAGATTGTTCTTCTCCGCTACGAACTCGTCCAACGACTTTGACAGGTTATCCTTCTCCAGGGTTAGACGCAAAACTTCCTCACTATCCTTCAGCAATTCATTGCTGTCATGCAAGGACTTATTGGCGGCCTTCAGATCATGAACTTCTTTTCCAAGGCGCCCCACCTCAGCGGTCAAGTCTCCTACCCTGCGCCCCATCTGAGTGAGACAATCATCTTGTGCAGAGCAACGAAGATCAGCAGCAAGGGTAACCTCCTGGATCGCCAACACTCTACCAATAATTACTCGTGTACAGTCCACAATCTCCTGGCGGTTAATGTGCTCTGGCACCGACATGTTCAGCATTGGCTTAAGGAAATTCGAGTTGAGATCCCTTTCTGTCAACTTCAGGACCCTGGCCAGCGGGATCACAGCAGGTGAAGAAGGCTCTTCGGCGCCCGCCGTTACAATGGCCCCCACCTCATATGGAGTACTGATCACCATAACCCCATCATCGCCAGGACCATCCGCGAAGTTTTCCATGGCAAAGAAATCACTACCACCTGACTGCCCAGACTCTGATAGCTCAGTCTTCACCGCCTTAGCTCCCTTTGGCGGGCACAAACTCTCGCCAGCGGGCCTCTTTTGCCCAGAGCTCACGCGGCCAGGCGGGACCACCCCGGAGACAGATTTGTCTGCTATTGAATCCCCCGTCGTACCCTGCACATCCTTTATGTTCGGCCCTAAAGCTCTCCTTGCCAACTCACCGGCAGGAATATCCGCAGCACAACGAATTTTCTTCTTCTTGGAAAGGTGAACAACTTTCTTTTTTCCCTTCTCCACCTCTCTGCCATAGCCGGCGGGAATAGCAATGACTAATGAGACCTCGCCGCCTGCGGCTCGGACCTTCGTAGCCGCTTCACGTGCAACCTTCAACGCGTCCATCGACAAGCTTTCAACTGCAAATTCAAAAGATGCATAAATGTTAGCAAAGACAAAAGACAAGGCTCATGAAAATGTTGTACTAAACGTTACAAGTCATCGCCAAACCTCCGTAACATAACACCTTCGTGGACTATTGCCACGAAGACCCCTTAAGCTTTACAAACCAGTCAACAACCCACCTCTCCTCCTGAGACAGTGTTTCATACCCAAATGAGTAACAACTAGCAGGAACCTCGTAATGAGCCTTTGACCAGTATAGCTCAATCCGGCTCGCTCCACTCTCCCGGTCAATAAAGAAAGGTACCTCCACCTCATATGGAGTACTGATCACCATAACCCCATCATCGCCAGGACCATCCGCGAAGTTTTCCATGGCAAAGAAATCACTACCACCTGACTGCCCAGACTCTGATAGCTCAGTCTTCACTGCCATAGCTCCCTTTGGCGGGCACAAACTCTCGTCAGCGGGCCTCTTTTGCCCAGAGCTCACGCGGCCAGGCGGGACCACCCCGGAGACAGATTTGTCTGCTATTGAATCCCCCGTCATACCCTGCACATCCTTTATGTTCAGCCCTAAAGCCCTCCTTGCCAACTCACCGGCAGGAATATCCGCAGCACAACGGATTTTCTTCTTCTTGGAAAGGTGAACAACTTTCTTTTTTCCCTTCTCCACCTCTCTGCCATGGCCGGCGGGAATAGCAATGACTGATGAGACCTCGCCACCTGCGGCTCGGACCTTCGTAGCCGCTTCACGTGCAACCTTCAACGCGTCCATCGGCAAGCTTTCAA
Source organism: Gastrolobium bilobum (assembly GCF_033153095.1). Classification (NCBI taxonomy): domain Eukaryota; kingdom Viridiplantae; phylum Streptophyta; class Magnoliopsida; order Fabales; family Fabaceae; genus Gastrolobium; species Gastrolobium bilobum. The sequence continues at coordinate 759,972 of NW_026899198.1, forward strand.
CTGCAAATTCAAAAGATGCATAAATGTTAGCAAAGACAAAAGTCAAGGCTCATGAAAATGTTGTACTAAACGTTACAAGTCATCGCCACACCTCCGTAACATAACACCTTCGTGGACCATCGCCACGAAAACCCCTTAAGCTTTACAAACCAGTCAACAACCCACCTCTCCTCCTAAGACAGTGTTTCATACCCAAATGAGTAACAACTAGCGGGAACCTCGTAATGAGCCTTTGACCAGTATAGCTCAATCCGGCTCGCTCCACTCTCCCGGTCAATAAAGAAAGGTACCTCCCCCTCCTCAAGCACAGGCTCCACCCAAAAGAAAGTGTTCCGCCACTTCTTGTATGAGTCAGCATACGTTGTAAATATCGCTCCCAATTTCCTTCCCGTTCTCTTCTTCCTCTTCTGTCCTATCTATGTTCAGATCTTTGATCTAACTAAGCTTCTTCGATACTACCAATTTTGTTCATTAAACTCGGTCTGATCTGTGGTAGGTTCCGATTTAACCTGCTTGTTCTGAATATTGGCCTCAGTTTAATTGGGTTAGGTTGACAACTAATTTCTTTTCTTTTTGTTTGTGCAAAAAGCCCATTTACATTTACATTAACATTTTTCACTCAATGTGTGTGACCCAATTATATAGGAAAATAAGGATGTCACATTGTATTTCTTATTTTTTCTGGTAAGGTCATTGTATTTAATTTAGAGTATGTTTGGTTTTTGAAAATATTTTTTATGTTCATTAATTAATAAAAAAATATCACGTTGCTTTTATTTTTTAAATAATTTTACTTGAAATAATAGAAAAAAATTAATCTTATTATTTGTTAAAATATTTACAACTTTCACTTTTAGTTAGATCAAGGTTTGTAACAAATTAATTTGCTATAAATAATCAAGGTGTGGCTACAAATTAATGAAGAGATTTACAAGTAAAATTAATGAAGAGATTTAAAGTGAAACAAATTAATCGTACTATAAATAAGGATCTATGCAAAATAAGAGATTTACAACTTAGATACAAATAAAAGTGAAGATGAAGATTTGGATGTTCATGATTTCAATTATGATTAGTTCCTTAAGTTCTTTGATTTTGACATTTCACTTAAGTAGTAGTTTGAATTTTTACTAATTTTGCCACTTCATTTTGTTGTGTTACATTATTTGATACTTTAATTCCTTAATTTTGCTTATGATTTGAATTTTAATGTTTGAAATCATTTATGTTTGAGTTTGAGATCCTTCAAATTTGTTTTTTATGTCACATTTTCATTTTTTAAGTTTTATATTTGTACAATTTAGTGTATCACTTAGGTATACTTTGCACAGTAGCGTCGTAGCGCTACCCGCTATAGCAGTTTGGAGGGTCAGCCGCTACGCGCTGCTATCCGAGATTAATAAGTATGGCTGCACCTACGAAATGTAGCATGACATTAAGCATCCCGCAAACGGGATCACCTACAAAGGCCACTCCTACCCACCAATAGGAATGAACACCACCACACTAAGACGACATAACCAAGATGCTCAACTACTATATAAACAAAGGCACAAAGCCCAAGTATGATCATCTTTCCATTCAGAATTAACTATCAAAAATAATTACTGACTTGAGTATCGAAGTGTCTTACAGGTACCTCCCCTAGTCTCTCCAATCAACACTATTTTCCTCTTTTTGTTCCAACTAAGCCTATGTATCTAAATTTGTCGTGTATACTACACCTCACAATTTATTGAATTCATCCATACAAAATGATCCATCAATCTTAAATTGGTCCCTTAATCTAAAAAATTCTTGATTCAAATGGCAAAAGTATAACTTTTTTATCACTCAATCGGCCGCAAAATCAGGACTCCTTATGTTATGGACCTTCACTATACTAGACTAGGAACAAGCTAAGACATACAAATGGGTCAAGAATGCAAATAAGAAAAATGCGCGATATTTACTTATTTACTTTGTGATCAGAATACTGAATCCTATGAATAGCAGCCCTTAGCACATAATTATAACTCCACAAAAACCACAACCAGGAAATCCTTTTTAGGCTGGGAAATTGATCGTTTTGAGGCCATAACCATCTTTTCAGAATTTTAAGTTCCAGAATCCCCAGTAATAATGCTTATATTTGAATTAATTTTTAGAGTAAATACCTTTTTTGGTCCTCAGCAAATTTCACGATACCCGCTTTAGTCCCTAGCAAATAAAAAGGCTATTCGTGGTCCCTAAGAAATTCAAAATGGACCTATTTAGTTGAAATCGTGGTCCCTCACAAATTCAAAAAAGACTCACATTAGTCCTCAAAAGGACTAAAATGGGTCCATTTTGAATTTCTTAGAGACTACGAATAGCCTTTTTATTTGCTAGGGACTAAAGCGGGTATCGTGAAATTTGCAGAGGACCGAAGAGGGTATTTAGTCTAATTTTTATACAACGGCATGTGCATTGATGCTTCTCCATACAAATTACTTCAATTGTTCTTCTTCACCATATGTTTCCCATTGGGGATGTTACCTTGTGTGTCTGTTGGTGGAGTTGATCCATTGCTGCATTGTTCTTCTAAACCTACTACAGGATCTGCATATGACCTGAAACATGGCAACCTAGACAAAGATGTCCATGTACAGATTAGTTTCTGGAAGTTAGAGAACAGATATATATATATAGAGAACAGATATATATATATATATATATATATATATATATATATATGCTTATTAGGTTATTTTGTATTATTGGACTGGGCCTATCTTTCTTGCACTGATCTTTATTTTTCATACAAATTTAGAGACAGTGAAACAAACAACATAGAGTTAGTCATTCCTATTTGTATTGTTGTCTTTATTTTCTCTAGCATGGAACATTGAAGATATTTTAGTTCATAGCACATGCTTACCTACTTGACTTTATAATTTCATCACATAGTGTTATTTGCTCATCAAATATGTTGCCTGCAAAAAATGACATTTACTATTTAAAACTTGTATTTCAACATATAAAATAAAGATTTAAACTCATAATGTAAAGTTGGCAAGAAAAAAAGCTTGAAGTTCTGTATTTTAATCTAACTTGCTTTCAGATGCAAATGATAATATTAACAACGTAGAGTTATTGTAAACATCGCCAGACTATGTCTGGAGCAAACAGTACAAACACTTCTCTTTTATGGAGAGAAATGCTACACAAAATAGTCTTACATCATTAATTAAAACAATAAGACATTCCAATTCCATTACCCTCCAACATCACAACAATGTGCAACTTTCATACAACATTACAGTATTTACTGTCATCATTCTAAATTTACTTATCCTTCATCAGTCTAAAATTTCTTATCCTTCACTAGTTTATATTCATTTTAATAATTTAAAAAATTAATGCTTCACTTAAATACAGATAATCAGGAAATAAGCACAAGAGAAGTTGCAGTAGATATTACGCACTGCAGAACCATATTCTAATATATAGGCTATTTCTGTAGTGACGCTAAAAAAATAAAGCACAACTTAAAGCAAAAAAGTATTATGAATTCTTCATGCCTAAATCAAAGAAATCTGTCATACCAGTCACAAATCTAGCAGGGAAAGCAAGTATCCTCTATTGCATATAAAGAGAGTGATCCACATATCCCTTTAAATGGATATTGTTGCATACCTCCATAAACAGTTTTTGCAGAGAAATATTTTGCCATCAAACGTCGAGTGTATTCAGCATCATATTTTCTAAACCTCTCAATGCACTGTGTGCTGTCCAGGTGACTGTACAATGAAGAATATGGTAAATTACCTAAATCTGGACAAAGAACTTGCAGCAAATAAAACATTCCATCCAAAGATTTTAGATTAGAATGTAAGGAAGATATTTTAAGGGCATTCTGAGATAGGTTTTTATGTAAAAAAAAGCAAATAGAGGTACATCAGGTAAATTTAGCTCCTTCAGAATTGCTTCCAAGGGAGGGATGATTGCGATCGTGCATATTGTGCAAACTATTGGCTCCGTAACTGACAAAATGAGGTTATATGACTTAAGTGATCAGATGAACAATTGAATTAATTAAAAAATATCCGTGGGGGGTTTCACTCGGTGCACTATGAGGTAATGAAATGGCACTAATTTTCCTCAACCACTATGGCATGGAGGAATTAGAATGGACTATATATGCAGGATAAGAAAACAATAAATAAACACTTACATTTTTTATTTTCCAAACCAATACTTAACGGAGAAAAACTGAATTACCATCTAGCAATTATATGATACAAAACAAACCAAGAAGAGTAACTCCAAATTTTATCATCCCGTAGTGCACCAAAGAGTGTGACTAAGCTACAACCACGATAGAAAAGGCATACCAGCATGGTCACCCAAATGAAAATCAAGATGTTTTCTGCTTTCATTTAATATTATAGATTTCTAAAATAAGAACAACGGGTTTCAATGAGATTTTCATTTAGTGAAAAGGAAGAAATGAAGTATACACATGAGCTGTTTTCACATGCAGATACCAGTGCCAGTTCCAACAGAAAGGGCTATATTTCAGTACTTCCCTCAATGTCTCAAAAATATAAATACTTCTACCATTGATCACATCTATTTCCTTTCTAGCATTTTTCTGCCACTAAGGCCTGAGCCTTGGAATTTCAGCTATTTGGCTCAGTTGGCAACTTGAGCTCCATGTGAGCAAACTTTACCTGCCATGCAAGGGTTTGAATCTTGCAGGAAACACCAATAACCATGGCCATGTCATCAGACACTCAAGTACTTGACCAACAAGAACATTGAAGAATGGAAATTGGGGCAATATGCGATATTCCCCTAAATTTCTACTGATATTTCCATGACTATTCTCATTTGCATGCTCTCACCTTCCCATACTTATCAATACTACGAGTCTTTTTTCCCTTCTTATCTCTGTATTATTATTAAAGGTATTGACACTTATTCTAGTGTACCCATCATGTTTAATTTCATTTTCTGTGGTCATGGACTCATGGTATTAGATGCTCCATATAGGAATCAGACAAGAAAAATACCCCCTTTGTATGCATCCATTCTACATAAACTCTTAGAAATTCAGCCAGGGGGGATTGTTTTCTAGTGGTTGTGCGTAGCTAGCTACATGATAAAAAGTCAACATCGCTCCATAAAATGACGTCTTAGTCAGATCAATAATATATACATAGTTGTACTAAAACTTTCCATGTTGCGTCCCTGAAGTGGATATTGCCAAATTACAGGACCTAGCTTTGAGTTCAAAAACCACACAAAAAGGCCTAAAAGAGACAGATCCATTCACTCATGGACAAAATATAATGTGTGATTTGAGGCATGCCCACTATCTTCCTTAATCATTCTTGTAAATAAATGAGCAAAGTAACAGCAGACTTCAGTTTAAATGTTGTCATTGCAAGACAAGAACCATAAAGGAAGCTACTTGGAATTTCTAACAGCTTCAAAATAAAAACTTTTTTGAGTTTCAGATCTCTACAAAATTCGGAGCGAACAAAAATATTTTGTAATTTGTACACCTAAACAAAACAACAGTTTAATAAGGGCAAGAGAGAGAGAGAGAGAAAACAGGAAAGAAGAAGAAGAAGAAGAAAGAGATAAAAAGAAAAAACTTACTCAAGACCATCAGCAAAATCAGGTTTTATGTCATCGCCATGGAAAACCCCATTGTTTGTAGCAGCTTCCACCTTCGAAAACCCTCGAAATAATTAGAACAAATGGCAAGAACGCGTGCATGCGGGAAGAAGATGGGTCACCTCACCTGTTTCTTAGGGGAGTGAGAGGTGGAGTTGCCGGAATCGGAGGCAGACAGAGGCGTGCGTCGAGTTGGAGAAGATGAAGGCACGCTCGCCATTTTGTTTTTTTTCTTCTTTGATTCCAAAAGCTGCAGTTTTCGAAACTCAACTTTGGTATTTCCTTATGGGTTATATTTATCTACTTTTACGTAAGATAAATACATTTCCTACACACACAAAAGCTAGCTGGGTCTCATTTCTTTTTTTTCCTCTCTCATCTTACCTATGGATCTCACTTGCAATCTTGTTTCTACATCATAAGATAAGCATTTTCCTACAACATAATAAAATTATTTCCCTTTGCTTATTCGCAATTGCAATTGCAAATTCCACTGATGTTGGACTCAGTACAACAAAATAAACTTTATCGACTAACTTCCAATTATGTTTAAACTCTTACAAATTTAACCCACTGTATTTAATTAGAATTTTAAAAGAATTTATAAAAAAATTTATAAATTTTAAAAGATTATTAAAAATTGAAGGGATTTTAAATATATATTTTTTAAAAAAATTATAATTAAGATTTTATAAGATTAAAAATTTTAAAATATTTTAACAAAATTTATAAGATTTGAAAGGGTAACAAGGGTTTATAAAATTTTAAAAAATCATATGAATTTTTAACAAACATTTAAAATTACCAGAGTCAATAAAAAAATAATAAAAAAATGCAATAATATTAATAAAAAAATAAAATCTAATATAATTTTCTCAATCAGTAAAAATAATAAAAATGTTAACAAACATTCAAAATTACTAAGCAACAGTTCTCCACATATCTAAAGTTATACTAGTCTTCCATGCATTAGCATTTTCTCGTTCCTGCTCTTGGGTTTGACCAATGGATTGAAAATTATCTTTTTCATTTCGTATGAGAGTTATGCATATATGATTATAAGACCCTTTTTTATTAAAATAATTCTAAATTTGCATATAGAACCTAAAGGTCATGATAAAATTTCGTTTAGAATTTTTTGCAATTGATCTTGGAGACCTTGAGACTTTTGTTCTACGTGATGAGAGATTTCTAACAATATATCATATGCATGTTTTCATTGAGAATTTTAAGAAAATTTCGAAAGATTGTGTAATTGATATTGTGTAGTGTTAAATGGTATTTTGAGGTGTTGTGAGGTGAATGGATGCAAGAAAGATAAAAGGAAAAATATTTGGTTGTGTGGAATTGGTAATTGGACCTAGAGTGGAATAAATGGCAAAATGATGCTAGGATGGTGTAAAATGGAAAGTGACATCTAAAATGGTGTTGGGGTAGCATTATGATGCTAAAGAAAAATAAAAAAAATTAGGAAAATATTTTGGAAATTTACACTTGTTTGGTCGAACCTCACATTGGTGGGGGAGAAATTTGACGTTCTGTAACTTTGGTGGATTCACCGTATATTGATGATCCGTGTATGATCAATGTAAGTTGCCTCCCGCAAATTTGAACACTGAACCATGAGCTTGGTTCCGGACCATAGGGATTGTGGTAAGTACTTTTGAACCATACTTGTATGCTTGATAACTTGCATGTGTTTGGTGAATGGAAAATTAATTGGGAATGTCCTATGTGTAGGCATTTCTGTTTGTGTATCTAGCTCGAGAAGTATTGCATTGGAGCTGTGTAGAGGAGATTATACAGGTAATCCCTTGGTATTGGGGTTTGATCCCCGTGTGTTCTCCACCATGCCCATTGAGGGTAATGGTAGGAAATGTATGTGAATAATATAGGCTAACATGTTCATGCATATTGTATGTGTTGTGGTACATAGGATGTACCGTGTCTCTGGCCAGTAGACTGTTTGCCTTCGGGTGTTACAAACTTCCACTGGATAGGTCTCCGTGAGGGAGTTCCAGTTGACCTGGGGTCATGGTGTGTGATCCGTAGAGGAGCACACTATGAAGTCTCGGGTGGTTATGGATGGAAGGTACCTTGATTGATGTTCTGAGAACACACCTTGGTTGAAACCCGTAGGCTATATGCCGAGGCCAATAGGCTGGGCGTTGCGTGGTTTTGGCATTGACCATTTCAGCTTCATCGTATTTTATTTCCCTATGCTTCCCTACTTCACTAAATCCCTTGCTTTATCCCGTTTTCAGATGTTATGTTATATTGTTTATATGCATCGAAGTGAGCTATGGGGTGGAGTATTCTCCAGAACCTCTGGATTACTAAGATATATTCGTATATCTCACCCCGCTTTGAGGAGTTTATTTCAGGTGGTAGCAGTGGTGTTGGGGCGGCGGGCAAGAAGCCTGTAGGTTGAGCATGAGGACTTTTACTTATTTTGTATTTTGGTGGGCATTGGGCCTAGGCTAGACTTAGAGTATGAACATTGTCTATGGGTTGAGATTTATGTGTATTGTCATATTTGTTCATGCCATCTTTTTGCCTAAGTCTAGTTGTACATTTATTATGCTTTATTTTGAGGTCAAATTCATTATGTTGTATTTGGAGAATTTATGGCCTTATGATTTACATTGGAAAATTGTAATTGTAATATTGGACCTTGTGTTGTATTGAGCATGCTATATGATGAAAGGGCCATAGGCCTATTTTAGGATTATGATTGTGTGTATGTTTAAAGAATGCATGCAAAATGGTTAAGGTGATTGAAATATGTTAAGTTTTGAAAATGTAAGTATCAAGATGTAAATTGAGTAATTGGATATAAATTGTGAAGGGTTGTAAGAGCACCACGGCATTATTGGTCCTTGTGTGCCACCCATGATTATTAGGTACAAAATTGAAGTTAGATAACACATTTACAAATATGGGATTTCTTGGAAAATTAAAGTAAACTCTGGCGAAATTTCTAGAAATTGGCAGAATTTAGGTGAACTTTGGGAGAGAGCACAGACTGCTCATATGGCCATTGCACTTGTGGCTGTTCTGGTGCGAGTTTGGGAAATTTATTCCTGCTTCGTTTCTTGGTCATATTAAGTGTATAATATGTAAAATTGAAGCTTGAGGTGTCTAGTTTACTGTATAAGTATTTGAGAGCAATTGTTTGAGTGGATTTTCCATAATAATTTATGGAGTGAAGGTTGTTTGGAGCCGGTTTGAGGTTGGCTAGCAGATTTGCTTGTCCAACTTCAAACGGCGATATCAAGAGCAAAAGAGAACTTTATGACTCGTGTGATAGCTTCCTAGAAAGGTAATTAAGTCTAGAATAACATACTAAAAGATGAGAGGTTGACAACATGCAGTTTGTCCGCATAAATTAAAAGACCGAACCATGTTCGGATAGGTAGAAAACGTAAAAGTGAGATTTTAGCTGAGTCGGTTTATGGGAACCCCTTAGTGACTTGAGAGAAGTATTTCATGATATATAGATAGATTAAATAATTATTCCACAAAGAATTTACAGTTATGGTCACAGCTTTTATTTATTACGCTTTATTATTGTTTTAAATGCTCGCGTAATAAAACGAAAAAAGTTTACTTGCATTTTTATAAATGAATTGCTGTGATTGTAACTGCGCTTAATATCATAATTAATGTTAACAATACTGGTGTAGAACGGGCTGTTACATTTTATGGTATCAGAGAAGTTTTAATAGGGAACTCTGATTATATATGACTGTATTTTGTGTTACATAGCTATCTTTGAACTATTTATGATTAATGTATATGTGATTCCTCAGTGTGGGTCTGATCAGCTCATTCCTTTGTGTTACATGTACAGATATCATGAGTAAGGCTTGTGGTCGCCGTGGAACTCGAGATGCAGGTCCTCTAGCACCAGATCTGATTACTGCAGTTCTGAATGCTCTGCAGGCAGAGATTGCTACGAATAGGACAATGACTGAGAACCTGATGAAAAATAATCAGGATATGATGCACGCCTTCATGACTGAGATGAGGGCTGAAAGAGCTAGATATATGAGGGATGATTCTCCTCCATATACGGCTACGATGACTCCTACACCTACGTCATCTGGTACTCCTCATCACGAGGGGAGTGGGGCTAGTCGTCATTCTGAGGAGGCTAGTCGTCATACTACTGATCCTACATATATCCCAGAGCCTTATGTTGATCCGACTGTTGTTGCTCAGTCTTCTGGGGTTGCTGAGTAGCTATTTGCTGGTGCTGATGAGCAGAGGCTCATTTCATTCAGGAAACACAAGCCACCAGCATTTCAAGGGTCAAGGGACCCGAAGGTAGTTACTACCTGGTTGATGGGGATGGAGAAAATATTTCAGGTAATGAGGTGTCAGGATCCAGAGACTGATGTATTCTGTTTATATGCTTGAGGGAGATGCCCACGAGTGGTGGTACAACGCATCTCGCCCGTTCACTATTCAGGGAAAGGAATTGACATGGACTTTATTTGAGAGATTATTTCATGAGGAGTATTTTCTCAGGGATGTACGGGAAGCTAAACAGGGTAAGTTTGAGAAATTGGTACAGGGTACCATGTATGTTGATGCATATCTGGCCAAGTTTAATGAATTGGTCAAGTTCGCAAACTATAGGGGTGTTCTGCCTACCCCGTAATTCTTATATGCTAAATTTCAGAGAGGCCTAAATGAGAAAATTGCCAAGAGGATGTCTAATACTGCTGTTAGAAATTTTGTTGATCTGGTGACCCAATGTAAAAGGGTTGAAACTGTTTACGACAGGTATCCGAAGTCTAGTTCTTCAAGGGAGCAGAAAATTAGGAGGACATCTGGTCCTTCTGGAAATAATAACAGAGGTGGCTACCATCAGAATAATAATAGAGGTAGGGGGTTGCAGGTAAGGCAGCCTCCTGGTCAATTCAAGAGGGGTGGTTTTAATGATATAATTTCTGCTCCGCATTGTGATAAGTGTAAGAGGTACCATCGGGGTCCATGTACTGCGGCTCCGAATTCTTGTTTCAAATGTGGTAAGGTTGGGCATTTTGTCAGGGAGTGCTATAGTAATACTGGGCAGGCTGCGAATCTGCAGACCTTGCTATTTGCTCCTACGGTTGGACGTGTATATACTACTAATGCGCAGCAGACAGAAAAGGCACCGAATCTGGTTAAAGGTATAATTTTCATCTATAATACTGATTTATCTATTTTGTTTGATTCGGGAGCGACGCATTCGCTCGTGGCGGAATATGTTGCTAAGGGGTTGGGTTTAAGAGTAACACAGAT